>NW_007253887.1:403453-417311 GCF_000164805.1 Carlito syrichta
GTCTGGAACCCTCGGGCTCAGGCAATCCACTCGCCTCAGCCTCCCAAAGTGCTGGGATTACAGGCTGAGCCACCAAGCCTGGCCAACTCCTGGTAGCTTTCTACATCCACCTCTAGTCACCAGAGTTCAGGGTTCTGACCAGGGTCAAATCAGAAATGAGAGGCCTGGCCATTTGGTTGTGTACACTGACTTCAAAGAGAAATCTTATAGTGGTAACTAACCTTAGGTAACCAACATCCTAAGGTGGCAAGGGATTCCACAACGCACCTAAAGATCCGGCTACTTATAACCTATTCAAACACTCATGAATCTAGAAAGGGGAACCAAAACCTAAATGTTCATTTCAAAGCAAAAATGTATTTCATACACTCTTAGATATTTTCCAGGATGTTCCTTCCAACCTCTGTGTCGATTCCCATTCCCTGACAGAGACTAGAAAATGAACTAACTCTATAGCTAACAACAAGCTCACTTTGTGAAGGTCGAGAACCAAGCACATAAGGGAGCAAGTGGACCCAACTGTCATATCAATCGTCACATCTCTCATGTTTTCTCCAATCAGGAGCCAAATACTTCTTTCTGCCAACCCCCTAGAATTTTCACTCTGGAGGGATGTCTGTGAGGGTTGCGTTTCCAACCCCTTTCCCAACATACTAGCCCTGGATCAGGCATGAAAACTTAGCTTCTGCATTTAAGCCGGGGAAGGAATAAAGACTAAAAACACTGTCAAAATACTTTTTCCATTGAGGACTATTATTCAGCCTTAAAAAGGAAAAAAATTCTAACCTAACATATGTTAGAACATGAAAGAACCTTGAGGACATTATGCTAAATAAAATAAATCAGTAACAAAAGACAAATACTGCATGATTTCACTTACATGAGGTACAGTAGTCAAAATCACAGAGACAGAAAGAAGGGCGGTTGCCAGGGGCTTGGGGAAGGGGAGAGTGGGGAGGAGCTGTTTAACAGGCACAGAGTTTCAGTTTTGCAAGATGAAAAGAGTTCTGGAGATGGATGGTGGTGATGGTTGTACAACATTATGAACGTATTTAATGCCACTTAACTGTACACTTAAAAATGATTAAGATGGTAAACTTGATGTGTATTTTACTTCACTAAAAATAATAATAAAGTTTTAGGCCGGGCTCGGTGGCTCAGCCTGTAATCTTTGGAATTACAGCACTTTGGGAGGCCGAGGCGAGTGGACTGCCTGAGCCCATGGGTTCGGGACCAGCCCGGGCAACTTGGCGAGGCCTCGTCTCTATAATAAATCAAAAATTAGCTGGGCGTGGTAGCACATGCCTGTAGTTCTGGCTACTCGGATCACTGAGAAGGAAGGATCACCAGGGCCCAGCAAGTCGATGCTGGGGTGGCCATGAGTTACCACTGCACTCCAGCTTGGGCGACGGAGTGAGGCTCTAACTCAAAAATAAACCAAAAAACTTTTAAAAACATGTTTTCCACTAAGTCTTCCTACCACTTACCGCCCCTCTTAAAAGTTATAACCACATGAAATAATCATAGAACGTTTTAATCTGCATTAATGACCTTTGAAAATGTGAGCCTAGGAAGGTCTCTGAGATTTAAGCAATGAATCCAAAAAGCCAGGGGACTTTTGTGAAGGACTCTGTGCTGGAAGTGAATCCGACAGATCCAAATTCAATCATCGCAGCAAGCCTCTATCTACTCATCCAAATAACCTCGGGCTCTGTGGGCATGTGTTCAACTGCTTAATCTAGCATGAGAGGATGGCTATGCTCAGAGTCCAAGGCTCCATCTTGGCCTGGGCCCCAAAAATGAGGTACTATCTTTCACTGGGGCAGAGACAGGAGAGCACTGACTTTTTCCCTAGCCTTTTGCTTAAAAATTAGAATATGCAAGAATGTTTGCAAAAATTAAGTATCTTCTGCGGTGAAAATTCCTGCATATAAATAAAAATATTCCTCATACTGCCCAAAAAGAAAAGGAAAAGGTAACTGGATTCTCTAAAAGTGCACTTTTTCTCCACATCCTTATATGATCACACCTTCAAATATGAATATGAAGATAAATGAGATTTTAGAAAGTTCATTTTTAACTAGCTGATTATTCCATGCTAACAATTTCAAACACTAGCTAAATCTATAGCTATAACCATGTATAGTAGATTACTGTTTCCCATGGATACTTTTAGAATGTAAAGGCTGCCATTTTAATTGGCATGCAGAGGTCTGCCAATGTGCAAACCCAAACAGCTCAATTATTTTTCCCAACTGGGGGGAATGAGTTATCTAGAAACAAATGGGAATGGCAGATTGGAAGGCTATCCTGGCTAATACTGTCCAACTGGGCTCAGTTAGTTAAACCCTGTTGAGTCCTTCCACTTCTGTGAACGACCCGTGCAGCAAGCGTGGCGAGACATGTTGCTTGGGTCTCTAATCTTAGCTGTGACATTTCCTGTCTCATGTTCTACCATCAATAGTGACCTACTTGCTATATACCATGTGATTTTCCAACTGGGGCTTTTGATGCTCACACATGGGAAACACAATTATTTTTATATTTAGCACAAAATGTAGCCATGAAACATTTCAAATGATTTCCAGTTCAAGCTATCCACCTGTTCTTATTTTGTAGTAATCTTTTTTTTTTTTTGCTTCGTCATTTAGAAACAAAATAACAGTTATGAGCCATTAAAAACAAAGTTTTCACCATTTTTTAGGCAACCTATGAACATGTTACATTATGTTAGTATCTAATAAATTGAAAACTAACTATCAAAAAGCCAAAGAGTCATATCCTAGTTACTTATCTTGTATGAAGAACTGGCCAGAATGACCTTTGTTGAAAGTGACAGAAAACAATACTTCTAGGATCATTTAGACTTGAAATCCTTACAGAAGCAAAAATAATAATAATGAAAAGAACAGACAAAAACTAATACCCAGAGATGACATAGTAAGTATACAAAAAGAATCACAAGATTTATCAGGTAAAAGTATGAGCAAAAATAAAAACTCCCTGAAAAACTATGCACAATAAGATTAAAAATATCTAGCATGAATGCCTTACAGTAAAATTGTACCCTCAGTTGCCTGAGGATGACTCAGTAAAAAGCTGGTTTACTAGGCAAGGTAAAATTGTCATTCATAGTTTTCAAAATTAAGAAGAAAGCTATCATTGCAAATTTATGTATGTATGCAACATAGCAAATGACTGTTCAAATTTCTAAGTCTTTTCTTGTTAGCTTTAATCCACTAACCCTAAAGAAATGGACAAATAATTCATTTGAGAATAATTCATCCCATGTCACTTTTGAATAAGCAAATTCCCAACACTCAGCCGAATCTCCAAAACAGATGTCAGGAGTCTGCAACACACCTATTTAAGTGCATTTCCAAAACTCTGTGGCTACACCAGCTCAAAAGCAGCTGCTTTTGTGAATCATAATGGCCCTTTCAAAATCACAGTGTTCACACATGGAAAAGCACATGTTCCACTTTGCCTCTGCCAAAGAAGCCTCACCACCACCCCCCAAAGTACTTGAGAAATATTCCAGCAATGTGTGTGTATCCATTATGGATTCCTTCTCATTGCTACTGCTTTTGGTACACATTTTCTATAACCTCATGCTGTTTTTCACCCACACAGCTTAGAAAGTGGGGGAGGGGGAAGGAAAAGGAAAGCTTCTGTTGATCCAGAGTCAATTTATTGTATATGAAAACAACCTTGTCAAAAGCAGGCTCTTAAGAGCTTACACAGACCATGCACCTGTTGAACTTAAATAATAATGATACACTGACCCACCCCTTTAATTACTGATATCATTTTCACCTGGACCTGATGAGCTCTCACACAATTATACATCCAAATCTACCCAGTTGATAAAGTGAGGAGGAAAGGGATCCCTGCCAGGATACACAGGAAGAAAGTACAGTGCAAACTACATCAAAACATGCTCTTTCTTTCCCCTTCATTTTTTTTTTCCTGACTTGTCTCTGATACATAACATAAAAACAATCTGGAAGAAACAGATTAAAAATTACTCTTTAACATAGTCCAGTGGAACAGAATAGAGAACCAAAAATGAATTCATGTTTCTATAGTCACTGAGTTTTGACAAAGGCACCAAGAACACTCACGGGGAAAGGACAGTCTCTTCAATAGATGGTGCTGGAAAAATTAGATATTCAGAAGCAACAGAATGAATGCTATATAAAAATCAAGTCGAATGGATTAAAGACCTAAATGTAAGACCCAAAACTATAAAACTACTAGAAGAAAACATAGGAGAGATGCTTCAGGACACTGGGCTGGGAAAATATTTTATGAATAAGACCTCAAAAGCACAGGCAACTAAAGTAAAATTAAATGAGATTATAACAAGCTAAAAAAATCTACACAGCAAAGGAAACAATCAACAAAGTGAATATACAACCTGCAAAATGGGAGAAAATATTTTCAAACTATTCATCTAACAGGTAATAAATATCCAGAATATACAAGGAACTCAAATGTCTCAACAGCAAAAGAAAATTCAATTAAAAATGGATAAATAATATGAATAGACATTTCTCAAAAGATAAGATACAAATGTCCAACAGGTATATAAAAAAAGTCCAACATCACTAATCATCAGGGAAATGCAAATCAAAACCATAATGAGATATCATCTCA
Organism: Carlito syrichta; assembly: GCF_000164805.1. Lineage (NCBI taxonomy): Eukaryota > Metazoa > Chordata > Mammalia > Primates > Tarsiidae > Carlito > Carlito syrichta. The sequence goes on from NW_007253887.1 coordinate 408,113, forward strand.
CCCCAGTTAGGATGGCTATTATCAAAAAGACAACAACAACAAAAATGATGGTGAGGATGAGGAGAAAAGGAAACACTTACACACTGTTGGTGGAAATGTAAATTAGTACAGTCATTGTGGAGAACAGTATAGTGGTACCTCAAAAAATTACAAATAGAACTACCATATGATCTAGCAATCCCACTACTCGGCATTTATTCAAAGGAAAGGAAATCAATATATTAAAGAGATATCTACACTCCTTTGTTTATTGCAGCACTGTTGACTAAGAGATGGAATCCACCTAAGTGTCCATCTAGAGATAAATGGATAAAGAAAATGTGTTATATATATACACAATGGAATACTATTCACCCATACAAAAGAATGAAATCCTGTTTGCAGCAACATTGTTGGAGGTGGAGCACATTATGTTAAGAAAAATAAGCAAGGAACAAAAAAGTTAAACACTGCATGTGGAAGCTAAAAAGAAAAGTTGATCTCATAGAGGTAAAAAGCAGAAGAGGGAGAAGAGGAGGATACGGAGAGATTTGTTAATGATACAAAATTACAACTATATAGGAAAAACAAGTTCTAGTTTTTTATAGCATTGCAGGATGGCCATAGTTAACAACAATGTATTATATATATTTTCAAATAGAAAGAAAAATAAAAGAGAGGATACTGAGTGTTCCCAGCACAAAGAAATGATAAATGTTTGGGATGATAGATATCCTAATTAACCTGACCTCATCACTACTCATTGCAGGTATACATCAGAATATCACCATGTATCCCATAAATAAGTATAATTATTGTCAGTTAGAAGTAAATAATTTTTTCTAAATTACTTTCAAATACAAATGTATTTCACTCACTATAAAATTTAGATTTGTTTTTGGAAATATAATACAATGTTTAGTTCAGAGGTATATTTCACAGTAAGCTACTCTAAAAGGTTTTCCTGATATTAGGAACACCAGAAAACAATGTCAAGTAGGTTTAGGCTGATACTATGTGCTGAGACACCATTGCTGTCAAGGTCACCTGGGGAAAGGTAGGGAGAAGATGAGCAGGGAGGAGGGGAATGTGAAGATCTTGTTAAAGTTAAACGATGATTTATTTAGTTGAGTGGTGAAGTCACACTGCAAGTCTCAGAAAATAATGCCACATAAAGTAGTTAGCAAATGACACAGCAACCCACAGAATGACAGGGAAACACACACACACAAAAAAGCACATTTTTTAATGGAGAAGGTCCTGAGATGTAAGCTGGAGAAAAGGACTTCGGAGGAAAGCACTCTGCTCCATTTCGGTCAATCCCTTCCCAAGCAATATGGGAGGTAAAGCTATTTTTTCAATTTGCACCTTCATAATTACATCAGAATAATTAAAACACAGTTCTAAGAATATATCATTTTAGTAAATACAGTAGCCCCCCCATCCAACCATAGTCTGAAAATATAAAATGGAAAATTCCAGAAATAAACAATTCACATAATTTAAATTGTGCACTGCTGTAAGTAGTGTGATGAAATCTTGCACTGTCCCATGCCATCTGGTCTAGGATTTGAATCATCCCTTTGTCCAGTGGATCTACACCATAGCCACTACCTACCCAGCAGTCACTTAGTAGCTGTCTCGGTGATCAGATTGACTGTCACAGTATCATAGAACCTGTGTTCAAAGAACCCATATTTTACTTAAGAATGGTCCCAAAGAGCAAGAGTAGTGACGCTGGCATATTATTACAATTGTTCTATTTTGTTATTAGTTATTGTTGTTAACCTCTCACTATGCCTAATTGATAAATTAAACTTTATCATAGGTGTATACATATAGAAAAAATATAGTAAATATAGAGTTCAGTAGGATCCACAGTTCCCGGTATCCACTGGGTGTCTTAGAATTTATCCACTGCAGAAAAAAGGGACTACTCTTATGAGTTCAAACAAAAAATTATGCGTACTGTATATAGAAAAAACAATTTTACTTTAAGTAAATTTGCCATTGCAAATATTCACGTAATTTTAATTCTTCCAGTTTATAATGTAGTCTTATAAATACTTTCATTTTTAAAGTGTAAATGTAGAATTAAAAGTGTTAGTGTCCTTAAAACTGTAATCAATTAAAAAAAACAAACAAACTAAAGTTGAGAGTATTATTTAGCCAGGCACGGTGGCTCACGCCTGTAATCCCAACATTTAGGAAGACAGTGGTGAGAAGACTGCCTGAGTCCAGGGGTTTGAGACCAGCCTGGGCAACCTCATCTCTACAATAATAGAGATGTAATAGAGATGAGTGTGGTGGTACGCATCTGTAGTTCTCGCTACTTGGAAGGCTGAGGCGGAAGGATCACCTGAGCCCAGAGGGCCAAGGCTGTGGTGGCCATGAGCATGCCACTGCACTCCAGCCTGGACAACAGAGTAAGATTCCTACTCAAAAAAAAAAAAAAAGGAGTATTATTTAAATTTCTCTCTTATACAGATGCACCTCAACTTACAAGGGAGTTATGTCCCAAAAAACCCATGGTAAATTGAAAATACCATAAGTCGGCCAGACGCAGTGGCTTAAGTCTGTAATCCTAGCACTTTGGGAGGCTGAGGTGAAGGGATTGCCTGAGCCCATGGGTTCGAGAACACCCTGGGCAACTTAGGGAGACCTCATCTCTACAATAAATCAAAACGTTAGCCGGGCATGGTAGCGTGTGCCTGCAGTTCTGTCTACTTGGAAGGCTGAGGCAGAAGGATCGCCGGAACCCAGCAGATCGACGTTGGGGTGGCTGTGAGTGTGCCACTGCACCCCAAAGCCCAGGCTGGGCGATGGAATGAGACTCCAACTCAAAAAAAGAAAAAAAAAAGAATAAGTCAAAATGCATTTAATATACCTAACCTGCTGAACCTCATAGCCTAGCTTAGCTTACCTTAAATGTGCTTAGAACACTTACATCAGACCACAGTGGGGCAAAATCACCTAACACAAAGACTATTTCATAATAAAGTATTAAATATCTCATGTAATTATTGAATAATATACTGAAAGTGAAACACAGAATGCCTGTATGCGTATCATCATAAAGTCAAAAAATCATGTCAAACCAATCAAGTTGAGTACCGTCTGTCCTAAGCTGTCTTGAAACTCTTAAGTTCTACTACTATATCAAAAACCTTTGATATTCATTTTTATTTTCACCCTCAAACAAAATGAAAAGTAAGTTCTGTCAGTTTTCAAATTTTATAAGAAAAAATCTGAGAGGGATATACTCAACTCAAATGACAATTGGCATTTTACTTTATTCCTAGCGTAGGAGATAAAGACTGAATGGGTTGTTAGAAGCCAAAACTTCTAACTATTCATTCCTTCATTAACCTATTCACTTTTCATTCACTTTACAAATACAGCTAGCATCTCTGCCTTCATGACATTTATATTCCAGTGAGGAAGACAAAAAGACAACTAGACAAATGTGCAAACTGTATCAGATTGTGGCAAGTACCATAAAGGAAACAAAAATGGGAAAGAAAGAGAAAATGGACCCGGGTGGGTTCCAAACAGATGAGATGGGGCAGTCCTGGGAGGTACATATGAAGAAGGGGCATTTAAAGGCCTGAATGAAAAGGATGTCACCACACAAACTACGAATGTGTGAACCAAGCAGAGGGAACAGCAAATGCATAAGGTCAGAGGTGAGAATGAGATAGGCTTATTAGGTTAACAACAAGAAAGCCGGGATGGTTGGAAAATTGAGCGAGGGAGAGAGGCTAAGTAATAAGGTCACAGAGATGAGCAGGGCCCAATTGCCTAAGGTCCCACAGGCCATGCTAATCTTGGGACTGTCTTCCAAGCAAAGGAATTCATGGAGAGCAGGGTGAACCTGAATTCAATCCTAGCTTAGCCAGTTAGTAGTAGTTCGTGACCTAAGCAAATTACTAGCTCCGCTTGGATGCTGAAGTCCTAATTTATAAAAGGGCACTCAATAAATAATGGCCTGTTACAATCATCAGTAATTATCAGTATTGTCAATGTTATGATATATAAAGTTAATAAAAATTTTTATAATCAAATAGAACTATACTGCAAAATAATATACCAGAAATATAGAATCACTGAGAAATAAGCAAATTATTTTAATCATTTTTATTCATTAAAGATCATACACTTATTGAGTACAAATAGACATAAATTAGTATATTCAAATTCATTAAGGTTCATTGTGGTTCTAATCAGAATAATTATTGATCTTGGCTCATTTCTTGATCCTTAATTTGTCTGCATTGTGGCTTTTCTCTTCCTTTCTACCTAGTAGGCTTTGGCATTTTGTGTCCAGGCAGCCATGAGGGGAATTTCATAGTTATTTTCCAAGTCACAACATGCAGTAGACATATTGCTTGCTAACATCTGTCCCCTACCACCCTCCCAAAATATGCACACATACTTCTTTCTTGCTAACAGAATTCTGACTTTCTTCAAGTTCACCTCCTCCCTCAGGCAATGACAGTGATCCCTTGCTAGTGACTGAAAGATAGGTATGTGAAGCAGTTCTGATCAACAAGATGAGAAGTCCTCTGGGGTTCTTCCTCCTAATATTTTCAAATTCTTCAAAAGGAAACCTTGGAATGGAGGAGATCCATTGTCTGTGCTCTAGATATTGTTATGTCTGCAAGTGGCATCTAAACTGCTACAGCCATCTTGCAAATAAGAAACCAGTCTTAGAGTGGAATGATGCCTGAGGACAACAGAGGCAGAGAGATGATATGAACCTGTATCCTTGATGACATCATTGTGCCATTGAATCAACCAATCCTGCCACCTGCTCTAATTCTCACATAAAATAATACACTTGCTTGCTGTTTATGTCGATCTGAGTTAGAGTTTGTTTTATCTACAGAAAATCTCCTAGCAAGTGTACCATACTACCTCCATGTGAACATTCCCATTTGGAAACATCACTCATTTCTTTGTCTCTAAGAAGGTCTAGAATGGGAACTAGGACTTTGGCTCTAACTCAGAGAACTCCAAGAATCTGGGGATATGGGATGAGATAGGATTTTAATTTATAACTCTGGCCCAGTCACCTAGAAAAGCCTAAGGGAAACACCTTAGAAATGACAACAGAAAGATGGTACCTTGGCATGGATAGTCGGTACCAGATCATCTGTCTGTGGCTTTCTCTACCTGCTTAAAAACTTTAACTTTCACCTCCCACATGTCTGGGACATCTGCTCTTCTTCCAAGACCTAAATAAAGCATACTTTTCATTGGTCTTTTGTTCTGTAAGGCTGCCAATTCAGCCCTTATCCAATTACAAGTTTCAATAGAGATCACATAGGACTACTACAGATCTCAGGCACAGGCCAGATGTTAAGGGAGCAAAAGCCGCATCATACTTCACTAGAAAAAAAGGACTAAGGTGGGGAAGCACTCCAGAGAAGAGGTGCAGTGTTGGGCTCTCTGGTTAGAAAGTAGACTTACCTGAAAAGAAAGGAAGAAAAAAACCTTCACCATCTGCTACGGTCTAAATGTTTCTCTCTCTCCAACATACATACGTTGAAACCGAATCCCCAATGTGATAGTATTAGAAGGTGGGGCCTTTGAGAATGGCTTAGGTCATGAAGACTCTGCCCTCATGAATGGGATTAGTGCCCTTATAAGAGACCCTAGAGAGATAGCTGGCCCCTTCTGCCATGGGAGGTTGCAGTGAAAAGGCACCATCTGTGAGGAAGAAGATCCTCCCTAGAATCAAATCTGCCAGCGCCTTGATCTTGAACTTCCTAGCCTCCAGAAGTGTAAGCAATAAATATCTGTTGTTTATGTTACCCAGTCTAAGGATGTTTGTCACAGCAGTCCAAATGGACTGACACACCATCAAAACATGGCTATTTTTTCCAGCTATGCAGAGGTTTTTTTTTAAGTGAAAATATTAGGGACTAGTAAAATAAAATATTAATTTTACCAAAAAAAAAGGATAGATGATAACTGACTGTGGAGGGAAGAGATGGAGTAGGATTATTGCTTGGAGAGCTGAGAGTGGGTTTGGAAATGAATTCGGATAAAAGATTACATAAATGTCCAGTAGTTCACAATAAGCATAAAGCAGTATGACTTGAAACTAAATTAACCATTCCAGTCCAATAAGCCTTTTTCCTACAACAATTATAAATTTAGCACATAACGGGCAGCAGAAAACATAATGTTCATAGATCTTATAATTTCATACAGTATTTGAGAAACATTATTTGGAAAATGGAGTGAACATTATAACTGGTGAAAATTTGCTAAGAGACTATAATTAAAACAGAATAGTAAATGGTGCCTTAGCTTTTGAAAGGGTCACTATCAGGATTCCACTTAATGTCTTCATTACTAATCTGCAGCAAAAGTGGAAATTCATTCAAAGTGAGGATGGTATCTAACCGTGAGATGTTGCCAGGGGCAGAAAAGTGATAGAAAAATATATGAAGACAACTTAATTAGGTAGATCAGGAAAAACAAACTGAAACACAAAAAAATAAAAATTAAGAAAAATAAATGAAGAAGAGAAAACTGAAACTCACTGGCAATAATTCTGAAGGAAAAGAAAAAAGTGACAATTGTTGACATTAGCTATAAGGTGCTAACCCAGCCTCAAAAAAAAAGATTGTGGCTAGTCAGAACAAGATATTGAGAACTTGTCAGGCGTGGTAGCTCATTCCTATAATGCTAGAACTTTGGGAGATCCAGGTGAGAGGATTGCCTGAGCCCAAGGGTTTGAGACCAACCTGGGCAACTTGGTGAGACAATAAATCAAAAAATTAGCTGGGTGTGGTGGCATGCAGCAGTAGTCCCAGCTACTCAGGAGGCTGAAGCAGAAGGATCACCTGAGCCTAGCAAGTCAAGGCTGTGGAACCTGTGACTGAGCCACTGTACTTCAGTCTGAGTGACAGAGTGAGTCTCCACTCAAAAAAAAAAGCATAGATGATAACTGACTGTGGAGGGAAGAGATGGAGATAGAGTAGGATTATTGCTTAGAGAGCTGAAGGTGGGTTTGAGAATGAAGTCAAATAAAAGATTACATAAATGTTTAATAGTTCATAATAAGCATAAAGCAGTATGACCTGAAACCAAATTAACCATTCCAGTCCAATAAGCATTTTTCCTGCAAAAAATTACAAATCATAAATTTAGCACATAATGGGCAGGAGAAAATATAATGCTTATAGATCTCATAGTTTCATGCAGTAATTTTTTTTTCTTGAAAACTTATCAACAAAAGACACATCAGTCCACATGTCCTGTTTTTTGTTTTGTTTTGTTTTTTTTTAAGAAATCAAGGTAGGCCTGCCCTTCCTATTCTCTGTATCCCTATTTTGGATTTTGTAGAAAGCCTCATCTCCTTGGTTGTAATAAATATGTCTGTTGCTTATAGAGCCTTGAGATCTTGTTTCTTAATGATAGAAAAGTGAGTAGGAGGTGTGGTAAGAGTGATTAGACAGGTAAAGGGGGGTTGTCACTGGCAAGTACAGGTAAGGTTGGTGAAAACTGTAGTTTTGTGGGGCGAATTACTTTTGTACTGTGTAAGGCTGTCAGAGCATGTAATATCCCATCAGAAAAACACATTGGAATGCTCTGAGAAAGTCCTTTGAGAATGGTCAAAAACGCAGTTACTCTCGAAGGGAAAGATTAATAGTGACACTAATGGTAATAGAGCTTTTATAGAGTTCTTACCTGAAAAGAAGGGAAAGAGACTATCAAAGAAAGGAAAACATTATTGGAAGGTGACGGCTGCTTTAAGAAGAGAAGCCTAAATTAGGGAAACGTAAAAAGTTAAGGGATAAGAACTTTCTGACTGAGAAAGTTGGTATTTAGGACACTGAAAAGCAGATTTGAGAAAACGCCAAAGCAAAATCCCACAAGGAGAATGTCTACTAGGTGCAGGGAAGGGGATGAACTGAATTTCTCCCCAGACATTCGCCTCTACATTCTCACCTGGAGCCTCCCGAGTCCTCCCATCCCCAGATCCAGAGGTGAAAGTAGAAGCCAGGAGTAAGCATGGAAAGGTGATCTTATTTACAAGATCCAAAAGAAACCTGTGTTTGAGTCCATGACCCAATCTTGGGTTGCTTATCTCTGTGGCCTTGAACATCTAAATACCTTCTAGACTTAATCACTCAATTCTCTAATATCTTCTTGGCAAGTACAAGAAGAAAGCACCTATGTTAAGTGATGCTCAGTCTCCCAGAAGAGACAGAAAATCGGGGTCCTTGGTCTCCTGCAATCATTTGAAGTCCCATAAAATCTAACATAAAGAGGCTAATAGCCCTTACTTCAGGCAGGTTTGATTAATTCGGCTAACCCATAAACTCTACTGGGATGTATGGTGGTCTGTACACGATCTCAGTAGCTCCCAGAGACTAGAGTTTGCTGAAGCCATTAGACTATGATAAACATGACTAGGTAGAGGGTGCTTCCTGAAGAAAAGATGTATAAATGAAAACTAGGGTCATCTCTCAGTATACGTGGGGGAATGGATCCAGGACACCAGTATATACCATACTCAAGTCCTCTAGTTGCCCCTGAGGAACCTGCATATATACAAAAAGTCAACCCTCCATATATGTGGGTTTCACATCACATGGATTCTATATTCAATCCACATATAAGTGGATCTTACAGTTTAAACCTGTGCTGTTCAAGGAGCAACTGTGTTACAAAAGTTAGTCTCAAAAATACAAATCTGCTAGGATTATTATTATTTTTTTAAAAAAGAAGCTTCCCTCAACAAATGTCAGGCTTCCCCATTGTGCTGAGCTTTGGACATCAGTGGCCTCTAGGCCTGGTACCATCTCATTCCTTAGTGGTCTCCCACAGTCAAAGTTTAGTCACCTGCCTTGGACTGACAAAGGGAACTAAGCCATTTGGGCTTCGAATGACATTAGAATTAGGGTATCCCAAGTCTCAAGCAGGACCCATGAGTCAGCTGCCTTTTCAACATATGACAAGGGGAATGGGAACAAAAAAGAAATCGGGAGACGGGCTAGAGTAGGATAAGAGTTGAAGGCCGGGCTCAGTGGCTCAACCTGTAATCCCGCACCTTCGGGAGGCTGAGGTGAGTGGATTGCCTGAGCCTGCAGGTTCGAGACCCGCCTGGGGCAGTGAGACCTCATCTCTACAGTAAATCAAAAAATCAGCCGGGCGTGGTAGCGCATGCCTGTAATTCCGGCTACTTGGAAAGGCTGACGCG
>NW_007253887.1:417397-424412 GCF_000164805.1 Carlito syrichta
GCCACTGCACTCCAGTCTGGGTGACAGAATGAGACTCCAACTCAAAAAAAAAAAAAAAAAAGTTGAAGACATCCTTGAAAAAGACACACAGCAAGAGGAAAAGGTAAGTCAGGAATGAAACGGAAGAACTTTGAAGATGAATGGGGTAGGGAATGGCTGGATAATAGTTCTACAAAGTGCTGAGAATGGTGCTAAAACCGAAAGTCGAGCATTATGCTTCAGTTATTGCTGCCATGCAGGCTTTTGGTGAATATCTTTATGCATCTTTTAAGGCCTTGCAAATGTTCACTTGTAATTCTTTGCAGCCTCTGGTCCACCCCGCAACTATTTCGTGAATAACATTTCTTGAGAAGCTACAAGATGAAAGTGTGGTCTCTGCCCTCAAGGGGCTCCCAGTCTAGAGTAGGAGAACACAGGAGATTAGGGCTCTGCCTAAAATGACATTAGGCCAAAGGGGGACATGCAAAAGCTTCTCAAAGAGGCTAATATACAAACTGAACTTTGAGTTAGCTAACCAGAGAAGAGGCACACCCGTGGTAGCTTCTAAATTAGTATTTGTTCATTAATATCAGGCCATTTTTATTTGTAATGATTACCTGAGAGATCATTTAAGGACTGGGAGCTAGATTTTATCAACACTATTTTCACACTGTCAATTAAACAGATAAGTCTATTTTAGTGTTCAGGGTATAATCCAAAAAGTATACAATATCTTTGGCTGGGGTTGGGGAGTGCACTCACAATTTTTCCAATTACAAGGTATCTTCTTGTTCTATTATTTAATAGCAAAAAGTTTTAAAAGACTTCAAAAAGAGCACATTTTGCTCACTTGAAATATGTTTGTATATTTTAGCATAAAATATACTTGGCAGCTCCTAACATAATTGGATGGCTATGCGTTGCAAAAACTTGATTTCTTTTTAATCAAATTTTTAGAACCATACTGGGTTTCTTGCCAGTACTGCAATAGTGAGCAATAAATACATCATTAGATCAATGGTGGTCCAATGATGGATTACCCAAAAGATAGTTCCAGCCAAGAAGAATAAGTCCAGAAGACTCAGTGTGCACAGATTAATAAAATATTGTTTAAAACATAGACACTGAGTTAATATAACATGGAAGACAACACTGAAAAATAGAATAGCACAGTCATGAGTTTATAATGTAGCAATATTGATCACGGATTTTCCTAAGTACTCCAGAGCAGCCACACTATTATATATGCCTCTGATTAGACCCAGAGATGAGAAGGAAAAAGTTATAAAAAAAGAAACTAACCAGGGAAGGCCTGCTGCTGTAATAAATTATTTAAAGCAAGGAGGGCAAGCGGGCTGTGAAGACAATATAAAACAGAATCAATGCCCCCAAGAAACCCCAAACCATCCACACCTCTATAAATTTCTTACCACCCTGTCTGGCATTTTACTGGAGGTATTTCTTTCTCACCATGCTCCCTATCCCACCTCCACAATGACCCTTCACTGTATGCCTGGTTCTTTTCTCAGAGCTTAACATTTGTTTTTCTTCTGTAACCCAGGATGCTGTGTCTTCAGTTAATGTTTTTCAGCTTGTATCAGGAGAGTGTCTGTGAGGCCACAGATGAGCGCATCTGTCACTTCATTCATCTGGATCTTAAATTTCCCACTGACACTATAAGCTGGGAATATCTAATATGATACACATACAAGTATCACATGACTTCAATATAATCCTTTATCTTTTTTTCTTCTTACTACTGTTATTGTTAAATCCACAAAGCTAAAGCTGGTGTAAAATTTCTATAATGTATGACTGTTCTATATTAGAGGATATTACTAGATCCAAAACTCTGAAGTGAAGGTAGGAACTTGAGAGGGCATTTCGGAGGAGAAATAGTAAGAGTGGCTAAAATGGAAGAATTAGGAGATGCTAAGAAGGCAGATTAACTTAAAAAGTGAATTTTTTACAAGTAGATTTTCCTATGGGAATAAGGGTAAAAAAAGGAGGATCAAAAACTTGAAAAGAATTTGCCAAACGAAAGTTAGATGTCAGAAGAATGCCATAGCCAAAAAAAAAAAGTTAGAATTGTTGTCTAGAAGCTTGCAATGACCTATGGCCCAGTTTCAAGAAAAGCAGTATTCTACTGCAGTTTTTTTTTTTTTAAACTGGGAACAAATAAGTTCTATTGTATGATCAGGGGCTGTGGTAGTATACCCTAGGCTTTTAAATTTTTTTAAGTCCATCCAATCATGCCAAAGCTAGGCAAATAAAATTTAAGCAACTCTATTTTGTCAGAGTAAAAACATCATTAGCAGCTTAACATGACAACAGACAAAACAGCATAGGGCTAAAATACAGTCCCAAGGATTCTACACACCGGCTTTGCTGCTGTTGTGCTGTGACTTTTAGCAAACTATTTGCCTCCCTGGGTCAAGGCTGGCTGGTGAAGGTCGGGGTCATTGAACCAATGATCATATATGGTGGTTAACTTTATAAAGAGAACTGTTACAAGGCCACATTCAACATAAGAAAAAATTTGAAGAAAAAGGTAAAAAAAAAAAAATGCAGACTATAAGAATGACTAAGCATAACCCTATCATATCACCATGAAGCTGAAGAAAAACAAGTTAAAATGCAAGGCCAACTACTTAGTTATTGGTATCATCTTTGAGTATGAAAGACAGGATCTAAATATTATCCTTTTGTGGCTGCTGTTTGCTCATCTGTAACAAAGTGGAAAAAAATCATTGTCCTCAAAGGATTGTTGAGATAAGTGACCTATCAACATGCCTGCCAAGTGCTTCTTTAAACAGAAATTGCTCTGTAAAAGTCCCAGTGATGATCCAGTGGTCTGGAACAATCCAAGTTCAGTGCCCTAGCCTACCCACATACTTTTGCCATCAAGGAAGTAGAAATTCTGGGTACTTCTGACCTCTGAGAGAAATTATTTGGTTTTTTAGGGACTTGGATAGCAGAAAGAGGAAAGGGTAACTTCTGATACAGCCTTTCGCTTTCAAACCTTATTTAGGAGTGTAAACTGGAGAATTATACCACTGTGAAATGGGAGAACAGAATCCAAATGACAGTATGAAATGATAAATTTAAAACTAATTGGCAATAATTAATAAAAATTCACAGTGATTTCAGTGAAAGGAGAGATAGCAAACAATTCTCAACCCATCTCTCTGTGACAATGAGAAAATCTATTTACCCAATTAATTGGACAGCTCAAAATATTTCTAATGCAATTTGAGAAAACAAGAATCCCTGAGCCTCTGGGTGGGTGACCTGGAACACTCCCCTGGCCAACAAGCAGAACAACCACAGCTTCCCAAGAAGATCTTTGACCTCATATAAGTTTGTACTAGCCCAGCTGAGGTGCACTTTGGTTCTAGAATGGCTTTTAAAGAGTGCTTCCTGAGGCCAAGAATTTTACCCTCCAGCAAGAAATGCCCAACAATGTGAATTAGGACTGCCAAAGCCACCCCAGAGAATCCCAGGAACCCAGAGCTCAGAGTGGGAGGTGGATCACAAAAGGAGGATCACAAAAGGAAGATTACATTACCTTGATTTATCAGACAGATTTCCTTAGAATTGGGGCCAACAACAAGGACAACAGTTTGGAATAGAGATCGCTAAGGATTCCAAAAACACTTCCAAACACAGAACAAAAGGGACCCATTGTTGAAGACAGTTTATATAGTACCTATAAATTTCACAAGGCTAGTAAATGCCATCTGGAAATTTCTGAACAATTATCTGTTAAATCAACTCACAGACTACAATTGTTCTTTTACATCATATGCACCATTCTAATGTTTCTCAAAATAGGGTCAGGAGATCCCTGGCATCAGAATCACCCGAAGATGCCTATTAAAAATGCAGATTCCAGCCAGGCTTGGTGGCTCAGCCTGTAATCCCGTACTTTGGGAGACCGAGGTGAGTGGACTGCCTGAGTTCGCGGGTTCAAGACCAACCTGGGCAACTTGGCGAGACCTCATCTCTACAATAAATCAAAAACTAGCCGGGCATAGTAGCACGCGCCTGTAGTTCTAGCTACTTGGAAGGCTGAGTGGAAGGATCGCCGGAACCCAGCAGGTCGAGGCTGCGGTGGCCAGGAGCATGCCACTGCACTCCCATCTGGGCGACAGTGTGAGACTTCAACTCAAAAAAAAAAAAAAAATGCAGATTCCTAAGATCCACTCCAATCTCTCAAATCCAATCCCTGGGACTAGAGTCCAGCTCAAGAACTGAATTTCAGCTGGGCTCGGTGGCTCAGCCTGTAATCCTGCGCTTTGGGAGGCTGAGGTGAGTGGATTGCGTGGTTCGAGACCCGCCTGGGCAACTTGGCGAGATCTCATCTCTACAATAAATAAAAAATTAGCCAGGCATGGTAGCGCACGCCTATGTTTCCAGCTACTTGGAAGGCTGAGGTGGAAGGATCGCCGGTGGCCAGGAGCGTGCCACTGCACTCCAGTCTGGGAGACAGAGTGAGACTCCAACTCAAAAAAAAAAAAGAACTGAATTTCTAAGAAATAACCCGGTTGCTAGGATGATTCATATCAAGGTGGGAGAATTATTGTGTCTATATAATCCATCAGAAATTTAAAGACACTCATAGATTAGGGATTTGCATATTTCCCCAAAATGTTTACATACCATAAAATTGAAAACAATAAGTCTTATGATGAGTTCTTAAAAACCATTCCAGTTTATTCTGCCCACATATAATGAACACCATTATTAAGATGTAATTATGAGCATAAAATTATTGGGAAAAATATCAACTGTGCTGCTCAAAAATACTGCCTTTATTTTGTCACCTAAAGTAATTATGCTATTAAAGGAATTTATAGTTTTTTAAAGTATCAGTCATTTGGCTGGAGGAACTTATTAAGCTGTAATACTGCTTCCATACCCTTTTAGTCATCAGAATTTTTGTGATAAAGCCTTTTTATTATTTTTAAAACTATAAATTGTGAACCATTGCAACTAGTGATTAGGCTGAATATGAATTTATATCCAAGTTATAAATTCCTGAAAGCATATTTCATTAGAATTACTAAGGCTTAGAATTCTTAAGTCTTACTATGCCTCTACAATAAAGCTCTGTTTACTTCTATTAAGGTGTTGGTTTGTTTTTTGAGGGGGGTGCAAAACAATTCAGTTTTAACGCATTCTCTTAGCAAGCAAAATAGAATGGTTTCTGAAATACATGCTATACTGCAAAGCATAAATCAGTGTTGCATGTGGGATGACAAGCACCACACTTCTTTTTTAGAGGGATTATTTTGTCTCCTATCAACTCCCCCTCCCCAAGCCATGGCTATAATTATTTCACAAAATGCAGTCTGCCATTTCTATAGACAAACACTCCCTTTTCCCTCTCCCCCTACCAAAATTACAAGTTCAGGCCAAACACTGAATGAAAATAGAACTTGAGAGGCAGGCTTTGTTTGTAGCATGTTGTTTCTGCTAAGGGTTGCCCCCTACCCACGCTCCACTCCAGTGCTCCCACCGAAGTGTACATGTTATGTTTTAACAGATGGGCTGGCTGGCGGTGGCTGGGCTGTAAAACAGGAACACGGAATCTGCACCGAGTGGTATTGAACGGAAGGCTCATAAAGTTCACGGACATATACTGACCCAGACAGACCAGGCAGATGCAGACATGCTTACACATACACACTCACTAGACATCCCACAACTCTGAGGGTCCACCTCTGTGACCCAGGGGAAGTTCAAGGCTAAGTTACCTCTTCATGTATTTCTACCTCTTTTACCTATCAATTATATATATATATAACACACACACTTACACATATACACGTTCATGTGTACACATGCGCATCTCCATATGCATATAGACATACATAATCATATATCTCAGTGTTTTTACATATTTTCAAAGACCAAAATATTCTTAAATTCTGTACCAATCTCTAACTAATACTCTCAATAAGCATTCGTTCATGTCAAGTAAAAATTACGAGAAAATATAGTACTGAGTTCTGTTAAACTACAAGTACGTGAAAAACAAACTGCTTTTACCCCCTTACCACTGAGAGAGAGAGAGAAAAAATCTAACCCAGGCCAGTCACAAACGAAGTGTCAGGTTTAACCCTGAATCCTCTGTTGTCAGTTCCTGTCACAACTTCATGACTTAAACACATAGGTGCTCAAACAAACACCAACCCACAGGCTGGCAAGTCCCTTTCACAGTCTTGTCTAGGATTCTCCGGGGCTCTGGGCACTGGTACAGACAGCAGCTCCCATCTGGTCCTAATCAAGTCCTTCGGACGCATCTTGCGGGTGGATGTGGAGGTCCGAGCCCCGTAGGAGGGACACGGATTCAAGTGCTCAGAGAAAGTAATCACTTTACAAAGTTTAAAGACCAGCAGTGCTGTCAATTTTTTTCAATAACGGCAAAGCCCCGAAGCCCGGGCTACAGTGCTCGGCTGGTCACTCCAGTTCTCTGGCCACTGAAGACCCACCCTGAGCATGACGAGCGCTTGCCCATCCTATGGATTCGAACACGGTTCCCGCACTGCCCCCACTCCGGCGCGGGTTAATTTTCCAGAGCCGGTACGCTCGCCGTCTAGGAACTGCTGTCCGCGCACCGCAAACACCGAGGCAGCCTCCCGCGCGCCGGGTCGCCGCCGCAGAGGAGCAGGGGACGCGTGCCCCGGCCCCCTGAGGGATGTCAATTACGCCAAGTTGGTGCGAACGCCGAGCCGCGTCCCGGCCCGAGTTGGGATGCTTTGACAACAAGAAGTTCGGGAATGGGGATATTGGCAGGGAATAAATCCCGCCCCGCGCTGACCTCCCCACAGCGGCCACGTTTAGACAAGCCGGCCGACGAGCGCCGGGACGTGTCCCGTCCCCGGCCCTTCGGCCGCCGAGCAGCGCCGAGAGGAGCCGCTAGCCCTGCGCGCGGCCACTTACCCTCCTCGCCGAATCCAGATCGCAACCGACGCCCCTGCTGTTGGTCCCAAGTCCCAAGTTGCCCCCAATCGGCGGCTGTTCACGCCCC
>NW_007253887.1:425283-482598 GCF_000164805.1 Carlito syrichta
GCGGAGAGGCCCAGAAGGGTGAGTTCCGGGCCGGGTCACCCAGCCACCGGTGGAAGACCGAGCCCGGGACTGGGAGCTCCGGACTCCCTGGAAAGGGTTCTGACCTCGATCTGGTGATTGTCTCCGAGACAAAACTCCGGCTCCGCAAACCTCCCGAAGTTCCGTGCACGCCCCGCTCCTCACCCCTGCTCGCCACAACACCCGCAGCGGGGCGCTCACCAGGCGCTTGGGGTCCCTTCCTGCCGTCCCAGGTCGCGCGGCCACTTGCGCGGAGCCGGGGCCAACGGGAGGCTCGGGCACTCGGTGGCGCGGGAACCTGGGGATCCTCCCTCCGGACGGGCTGCCCTGCGAGGCAGCATCCTCAGCGGTGGCTTCTGCTGTCTTCTGGGTCAACCAGGATTCCGGAGGGGCCAGAATCATCGGCCTTCGTGGACAGGAAGCTGCAGAGCGGCTCCGCCCGCCTCCCTTCGGAAGTCCCCGGCTGTGATGGAGACTTAAAGCGAGCCCAGAGATCTTGGAAGTAGTCAGGCGTCGGGAGCCTGAGCTCTTGGAGTCACTTGCTGCTGAACAGCCCTGGAAAAAAATGGTCTCGTGGGCCCTGCCTGCCCAGCTCTCCGAGTCACCGCTGCTCATCTTGCCAACGGATGGTCTCTTCAGCCGGTTTTTGAGCTCTTATCCTGTCTGCAGCACGTGAAGCTGCAGCACAGACACAGCTGCTAATATAGAATCAAAAGCTGAGAATTGGATGTTCTTGCTTTCCAGACCGAGGCCTAGAATATAAGCAAGGGTTAGACAGTAAGCTCTAGATGGGTAGGGCCCTGTCTGTGCCTAGAGGCACCTGTCGTAGGTAGGCATTCAATGCATAGTAATAGGAATGTTTCCTTGGCAGGAAAATAATGGTCGAGATACCTGGTGCCCTGATAACTTCACTGTCACCCTCTTGCTTCCAGACCAAGCCCGCTTCAGACCATTGTCTCACTCAGATCCCAGAAGTCTTACCGGTTTTAGTCTCTCAGTATGGACAACTATTCAGGTGTATGGGAGCTGCTGATGTTATTTCAGTTGGCTGTCTGGCCTTCTAGGTCCTGCATCATAGCCCAACTTGCATGAGAAGGTTCTAAGGACATCAGTCGGGAAGAAGGCAGACAAAGGGCCTGTGACTTAAAAGGAATGAAATGGCAGAGAAAGCTGTAGCTCTTAGGTGAGCTCTGACCTGGATTGAGTTTCACCTGTCTCCTTAGCTCTCTTTCTCAACGGAGAAGGGTCCATAGGCAGGTTGTCAGTCGAGCAAAAAGAATAGGGCCTGGACAGTCCTTAGTAGGCTCTGAAAAATTGGTCAGTGATGTAAAGATGGCACATTCCTTTTCTAGTGAAACAAAGGACTGCTAGAGGTGAGGAAGACCATCTGATTCAATTCCAGGGGTTATTTATTGCGCTGCTGCATGGCCTAGAAGAATGGCTTTTACCCACAATGAACTAGGTGTAGACCACATGAGTAGAATATATACCAAGGCTCTGCCCAGATCTGGATGAGGACTAGGTTGGAGTGGGGATAGGGCTGGCAGTGCCAGACCAGAAGAGAAAAGGTCAAGGAGAGAGAAGATTCTATGACCTATCCTGGTTCTAGCAAAACTCCACTTTGATCTATTTTTAAAATTGTGCTTTTCTGTTTGCTTTCCTGAACTTCTGCAAGGTTCTCCATTGAAGGCTACCATGAAACATCATCTTTATCTGGAATTATCAGGAAATTTTCATGGAAGAAATATATTTCCTTGAATTTTTTCCCCACATTTCAGGGTATAACTAGAGAAAAAGTATGCCAACAGTGCTTATCATATTATTAGTAATATCCTATGAAAGCTTTTCACAAATCTAATGATTATTTTTAAAATCACCTTGGTACTAGCCAATTACCCGCTGGTGAATGTACTTACTGTAGTATTTACATTATCTAATGTAAAGAAATAAAAAGAAATAAAGGGGGTTTCCTTTCATGAAACAAGTTAGAATTAAACAGGTAACTTTTGTGTCCTGATTGCCAAGATTTTCCATTTGTTTCTACAGACATGATCATCCATGGATTCTTGGAGAAGTAGTAGGCCTCATTTTCCCTCGTGGAATAGATGATATGGAAAAGACAGCACATTCGGACTACATTCATGTCTCCACACTATTTTTTGGTGTAATTGATTTTTGACAAAAGCTTACCACTTGGATACAAGACTTACATTCTTGAGTTCCCCTGGCAATCTCTTGAGTTTGGGCCATTCCCATGTTCTACAAGGGAAAATGAGATCTACCTCAGCTCAAGAACCTACGCTCATATAATCTGTATAGAACACACAAAAAAGGCATGAAAGTCTACATAGAAGTCACTTGTTTAGTTCCAACCTGTTTCATGAAAGGAAATTTCTTTCACTTAGAGATGAATAAATGGAATGGTTTGGGAATGAGAAAATTCAAGTGGGAAGCAGGGCTAGTTTTTTTGAGTATGGTATGCAGATTTATCTTCTGGCTCTGTCACTTTTTTCTGACATCAAAATAATATTTTAGAACCTTCAAAATTTCAATAGGATGTGACTGGTAGGAGCCATAGGTTTTAATCTGAGTGGCGACTGTGGTGAGTGCTCCTGGCAGTCACTTAACCTTTGTTTACCCTTGCTGCCTTGGCCATAAAACAGCAGTGGCAGAAGTGGCCCACTGTGTTTAGCTGCTTAAAGGGACACCATGACAATAGTTACAAAGCACTACAAATGCTTATAATACTGCTAGCCGGGCTCGGTGGCTCAGCCTGTAATCCCGCTCTTTGGGAGGCTGAGGTGAGTGGATTGCCTGAGCCTGCGGGTTCGAGACCTGCCTGGGCAACTTGGCGAGACCTCATCTCTACAATAAAATCAAAAAATTAGCCAGGTGTGGTAGTGCACGCCTGTAGCTCCAACTACTTGGAAGGCTGAGGCGGAACCCAGCAGGTCAAAGTTGTGGTGGCCGGTAGCGTACCACTGCACTCCAGTCTGGGCAGAGTGAGACTCCAACTCAAAAATAATAATAGTAATAATAATAATACTGACTGCTGAAAAGGAGAAGAAAATGATATGGTCTGAACAATTCCTCTTTACATGTCCAGTTTCCATTTTTAATCTCATTGGATTATTGTTCTTTTATTCTGTAATCGTAAATGAGGGGAAACGGGCCCTCACCATCCTTATTCTTTGATTACCAAATGTTTTGGAAACTGTAATGGAAATGAGTCACTAAAATAGGATGAGCTGTAGAAGTAGACCTAGAGTTAAAGAAAATTTTACCTAAGTGGATAGTTTTTCCTCTCGTTCCTATCACCTCTCTCAACATATATTTACTTTGTAAGTTGTTCACAATTTGAAGAGGTTGAGCTAAAGATCTGGGCAAAGAAATGCTGTCTGAAGCTGCAGATTTTATTAACAGTTCTGCAGTATATTCATTATGAGACCATGGGCAGGTCATTAGCATTCCATATCTTAGTTTTTCATCTGTGAAACTGCAGTAATACTTAGGACCAATTTCAAAGAGATTAGAATGATACCTAATGATAAGGCATTTTGAAATATTAATTGTTCTATAGACTACAAAATATCGTGAATATTTTGGGAAAGCTAAAGTATGATGTTAGTTCATACACAACTAGGAGATATGTTTGTAACAGATTTTTTTGACACACTGCAGTCAGCATGATGCCACTTCCAAAACAATGTTATATCATTACATTTGAATGACAAAGCAACTGCCCCATATGAGAGTTATATTGCCAAGTCCAGCTAAGTGAAAATGTGGTAGTAGAGAGGATTTCATCATACATTCCCCAGAAGAGAAATGACATTGAACTTCTTAAAAATTGATGCCACTAGCCGGGCTCGGTGGCTCAGCCTGTAATCCCGCGCCTTTGGGAGGCTGAGGTAAGTGGATTGCCTGAACCTGCGGGTTCGAGACCCACCTAGGCAGCGAGACCTCATCTCTACAATAAATCAAAAAATCAGCCAGGCATGGTAGCGCATGCCTGTAATTCCAGCTACTCGGAAGGCTGAGGCGGAAGGATTGCCGGAGCCCGGCAGGTCAAGGCTGCGGTGGCCGGGAGCAGCCACTGCACTCCAGTCTGGGCGACAGAGTGAGACTCCAACTCAAAAAAAAAAAAAAAAAAAGATGCCACTGAGGGCAAGCCTGATGGAAGACTACAATGATCTTGGAAAATGATGGCCTGATAAATTACTAGACATATTGGTCAGGAATCCATCAGAAGAGATTTTTTAAAATACTCTTAGTTCTGAAACTTCATAACAAAATTATTAACCCAGAGGAATTAGATAGCTGTTTGAAAAGGGAGACTCATGTGCTGAGGGAAAGGGAGGTATAGGAAATAGACTCTGAATTAGGATTCTCCAGAGCAACAGAACTAATATGATGTACATATGAAGATACTTATAATGCAGAATTGGCTCACTTGATTAGTCTGAGGAATCCAGTGATCTGCTGTCTGCAAACTGGAGACCCAGGAAAGCTGATGGTGTAATTCTAGTCCAAGTCTGCAGGCCTGGGATCCAGAGGAGCCCAAGGGCAAGAAAAGACTCTTGTCACAGTCCAAGCAGGCAGGCAGAAAGCAAAAGGAGTGAATTCCTTGTTTCTCCACCTTTTTGTTCTATTCAGTCCCTCGATGGATTGTATAATGCTCACCCATATTGAAGAGGGCAATCTACTGAGTCCACTGACTCAAATGGTAATCTCATCCAGAAACCACCTCACAGACACACCCAGGAATATTTAATCTGAGCACCCCATGGTGCAGTCAAGATGACACGAAAAATTAACCATTACAAACTCACAACATGACCCCAAAATGAAAACAGTAAGGCATTCTTGGTGTCTGAAGAACATGGGCTTTGGAAACTTTACAGATGGAGGGTTGAATTTTCTTTCTACTCCTTACTAACTGTGAGACCTTGGACAAGTTGCTTAGCTTTTCTGAGCCAAATGGGGTGGTGGTGAAGGTGACTAGGTTTTTCTCATTAGCTTGTTATAAAGCTCCAGTAAGAGCCTAGCAGAGAGGGCAGGGCCTATGGCCCTGTATTGATAACCCCTAGTATTTATTGAGTGCTTACTCTGTGTCATGTGCTATAACAATCCTTTTACATCAAATGACTAACTTGATTCTTATGACAACTCTATGGTGCCTCTGCCATACCTCAGAGTTTCTAAGTTGAAGAACTAATCTAGGAATAATATCCTGCTTTGTATTAGAAGTCAAAAGTCTCTTTTTATAGGAATTGGAGTTATTCCAGGAAAATTTATTTTTTGTAGGCAACTTTTTATTGAACATATTAAGAAAGAAAATATTTAAATTAGTATTGCCTTGCTTTCATGTGGAAATCCACACCTTTCCCGGTACCTAGGAAGCTGAGTTGCGGTGAGCACTTGGCAGCACATATAACACAATAAAGTGAGGGAGGGATATAGAGTTTGGGACAGAGAGGGCCATCAGAAACAAGTGGTGCTTCTAAACCTCAAATTACATTCCAGGTCTCACTGTAAGGTCCTAGAAGATTTGGGCTCCAACTGTGTACTCATCATCTGGATGTTAGACTTAATGGGAATTAGTTCCCCTGAGGCAGCAGTATAGGAACAATAACTGGCCAGCCAATGAGGGAAAAAATGGATTCTCCCTTAGAAATGAATTGTATCATTAGTTATTATGAATACCCCAAATTACGACAGATTCACATGTAAGTATGCCAGGGAAAAGTAGCCGTGAGCTATAATACACAATATCATTTATTACCCAAGAGAATCTAGGTGCTAATGTGGATGGTACTGCATCTGTGAAATTCTGAAACCCACAAAGGATTTGAAGATATAAGGCCAAATAAAACATAATACAGAAGGAAATGATTTTGATTATGTAACATTTATATATAGCATTTCATTTTATATTTTCAAATTGCTTTTCAGTCACTGTTTTATTCTTCACAGCACACCTGAGGAGTACATTCGTGCATTTATCCTCTATTCACAGCTGAGGCAACTGAGACTGAAACAGGAAAAGTATTTTGTCCAAGAGCACAACTGGGTCAGGGTGAAAAATCATTCATTCATTCGATCCTGCATCTACTCTACACTTACTCTTGGCAAGGCACCAAGGTCTGTCTGCTGCACCGAGATGAATACTGTCAGTGAGGCTTCTACCTGCAGGAGCTTGCAGTCTGCTAGGGCAATAAGCGGTTCATGAATTATGCCTCCAAGTGTGCTCTAGACAGAAAGGACCAGGATTTAGAGGAAAAGGTGAGAGTTCCATGAGATTCCTGGAGAGAGTGAGATTCAAGGCGCTTGAGGGATAGGTAGAATTTTGACAAATGGAAGCTGTGGCTGATGGGAATGGCACAGACAAGATGGGCAGATTTACAACGTAGTAGACAATGTCTGACTACACCAGGGCAGTTGTGGGGAATGGGCAGGAGAGTGGATCCAGGTTTTCCAGATGCTGAATGTCCAGCTGAAATCTATGGATTTCATCCTGTAGGCAGAGAGGACTGGACTCATCTCTGACTTACGTTCACTCATTATTCTAACATGTTGTGCTGAGTGCTAATACATGCTTAGTTTATAGTTATTTCTCTACACATGAACTTTTCTAACCTCTACCTCATTCTGAGATATATAGTATTCCTTATTTATTTGTTTATTTGTAATTTAATGAGTCAGTGTCAATGCAATTGCTGGAGTACAGTGGCATGATCATAGCTCACTGTAGCCTTGACTTCCTGGGTTCAGGCAGTTTTTCCACCGCAACCTCCAGAGTAGCTGAGATTACTGACGTACACCATCATGCTTGACTAATTTTTTTATTTTGTAGAGATGAGGTCTTGCTATGTTGCCCAGGTTGATCTTGAACTCTGGGCTCAAGCAGTCCTCCCCCACTTGGCCTCTCAAAGTGCTGGGATTACAGGCATGAGTCACTGTACCCGATCTTATTCCTCCTTTGATGGATGAAAAAAATTGATGCACTTAGAAGTTGAGACTTGCCCGTGATCGTGTAACTAATACCAGACAGATGTGGGATTTGAAAGCAGGACTCAACTTCTGCATGGAGACAAATGGGAAGAATAAGTGCAGATTCTGGAGTGTTTGCTCAGGATACCTGTCTAATAATATGGCCCTCCCATTAGTTCAATGTCATTCCAGAAATAGTGTATAGTAGGAAATAAAATTAATTCTTTAACATGTAGATTATTTTATATCTGAAGTCAGCTCCAGATTAAAAAGAGCAACAACAGGGGATTTTCCTCATTTGCTTTGCACTATTTTACAATTAATATTTGCTTTTTGATAACACTAGTCTTATGGGTATCTTTAATGCATTCGGATCTCAACTTAGTCTTTTCCTCTAAGCCAACTCTCTGGAGTTGGTCAAGTCAGTCCCTAATCCTTTACCTTTAACGCCACAACCTAACCTATTTATCTTAGTGCCCCATGAGGACTCCATCTCAGTTTAAAGCTTCCTCCATCAAGAGATAGTTTTTTCCCTCCAGATATAGGCTACTAATTAGCATTGTTACTCTTTAATCATTATGACTAAAATACAAGTGAGAGAAGTACTATTGTTAACCCAAATATATTTAGAAGACAAACATTGCTTATTTAAATCTTCTAAAGATAAATAAAGAGGCTGGGCACAGTAGCTCAAATCTGTAATCTCAGCACTTTGGAAGGCTGAGGTGAGAGAATTGCCTGAGACCAGGGGTTCCAGACCAGCCTGGACAATTTGGCGAGTCTTCGTTTCTACAATAAATCAAAAAATTATCTGGGTGTGGTGGCATGCATCTGTGCTTCCAGCTACTTGGAAGGCTGAGACAGAAGGATCGCCTGAATCCAACAGATTGAGGCTGTGGTGGCCATGAGGATGCCACTACATTCCAGCCTGGGCAACAGAATGAGACTGATTCAAAAAAAAAGAAAGAGATGGGTGGGTGGATACTTAGGTGTATCTACCTAAAATGAAAAATTTTAACATCTGTCAAATAGGGTGCTTCTCATTGATCTGCTTTTGTGGAATTATTTTTTGTTTTGCTTTTTTTGAAAATTCTTGTCTATGATTATTGAGAAAAGTCTTTTTCTGGAGCAAATATCTACCACAAATGACAGGCCAATAATGATCTCCTGCATGAAAGTAAAGGAGAAACCATTAAAGTGGGGCATTTTAAAATCCTAAATCCAGAATTTCTCCATTGTCTTTTTAAGCTCCAGCAACTTGCTTGGCTTTGCTCAGACTGTCTTTTATGACCCATTTCATGGAGATGCATGAGTAAAAGGCTGAATGTCCCTTCATGTTTGTTTGCTTGTTTTTTGTTTTTTTGTTTTGTTTTGTTTTTGTTTTGTTTTTAATTGGAGTCTCACTCTGTCGCCCAGCGGGAGCGGCCTGCTGGGGCTCCGGCAATCCTTCCGCCTCAGTCTTCCACGTAGCTGGAATTACAGGCCCGCGCTACCACGCCCAGCTAATTTTTTGATTTATTGTAGAGATGAGGTTTCACCAAGTTGCCCAGGCGGGTCTTGAACCCGCGGGCTCAGGCAATCCACTCACCTCAGCCTCCCAAGGTGCGGGATTATAGGCTGAGCCACCGAGCCCAGCTTGTTTTTTTGCTTTTTAAGAAGTTGAGAGAAGGCAAAGTTAACATGTAAAGATGATTAAGTTTCATTTAAGATTTTAAGGTTCCCACTTAAAAAACATGGAAAACAAGACCAAGACCAGAAAATTATCTGATTTCTGCCCTGTGTTAAAAACACCATGACGTTTTCCTTTGACTTCAAGGAGAACAATAGGGTGGGGCACAGGTGGTCTGTGTTTCATTGAGGAAAATGATGAAACTAATTCATGACACCTCAGCTTCTAGATCTGTAAGGTAGAGTAGCACTTACCTTAAGATGATGAGAAAACAGGACTTCGAAAGACTCAAAGAAAATCATCTAACTTATTGTAGACAATTGTATCTTTTTACAGGGGGAAAATCCACAATGCACATTTCTGGGGATTTTTCATATTGATGGAAGAAAGTGTTCAGGATACTTAAGTGAATTCCACTGTAACTACATATTAGCATTAATTTCTCCTAACTATTGAAATGAAGCCTATGTGGCTCTTTATCCCCCTAAAATGTTCAGTAAAAATGCTGAGATCCTCAAAGATTATTGAGGTAGAAACATGTTGAAATGGATCTTATTTTTAAAACTACACATAACAGATAATTTTCCCAACCAAAGAGGCTCTTTTCACAGGAGTTTCTGAATTCTGATAGAGGTTTAATGGGTATCATGGGTAAAAAAAAAATGTTGTGTGAAAAGTTAAATGACATTTCAACTTGCTACCTGCCAAAGAGAACCTGTCTTTCAACTTCCTACCTGTCCCTTGGGAACACAACTGCCCTTGGGCCCTCAGAAGCCCAAAGAGGAAAAGAACATGACCAGAATAGCCCTGCTTGCTCAGGATTCATGGCTCAAATCAGCTATGGTGGCTGTTGGGGCACTAATTCTCATTCAGAATCATAGAAACCATTTACTTGTAAACAAACTGGAAAATAGACATAGCCCTTTAAACTGTGTCACTTGGCCTGGCACAATGGCTCACACCTGTAATCCCAACAATTTGGGAGGCCGAGGCAAGAGGATTGCTTGAGACCAGGAGTTCCAGACCATCCTAGGCAACATAGAGAGACCTGGTCTCTACAGAATAAAAAAAAATTAGCCAGTTGTGATGGTGCACACCTGCAGTCCCAGCTACTCTAGAGGCTGAGGCGGAAGGATCTCCCAAGTCCAGGAGGTGGAGTCTGTGGTGAGTCGTGATTGTGGCATTGCATCCCGGCCTGGGTGACAGAGTGAGACCCCAACTCAAAAAAAGAAAGGAAAGGAAGGAAGAACCCCCCCCCAAAAAAAACCCAAACTATGTGACTTGCAAAGCAAAATGGGAAAAAGGAAGAAACACTTTTGTTTTCCACCTCCCTGTTCCAAGAAGCTGAAGATATATTGAAAATGAGCCCTTAGTTGTGGGTCAGCATCCTTACAAGACCTGCCCCTGGGTTCCAGCTTAGAGATCTCTCCTCTACCTCCCCATTTTCACCCATGCCCAACTTGAAATAGATCTCCAGGTCTCATCTGACCACATATTCTTTCAGTTGCATGGGGGAGACGAGAAGAGGCCAAATGTAGCTATGAAAAACCCATCAAGAAACTAGAAAACAACCTCAGGCTTACCATCAACAGTGGGTAAGTAGCAACAGCTTAACATGCACAAATGTTTTCTAAGAATATTTTTCAGAAGAGTGTATTTGTAGGTATAACCTCTAATTGCATTATAAATGATAAATAAGAGAAGGTTGGCAAACTTATTTCAGGACTATTTGCTATACTTATTGCTACTGTCCTTGGCTCTGTCTTTCTTTGTGACTGCAGACTGTTGCTTATTAGTCTTGGTGGTAAGGGGAAATTGCTGTACAGAACTTTGATGTTAGGAAGTTATCTTACAGATGATGATGAAGGTTTCAGGAAGGCCTGTTGAAGTGTTTTATTTTGTATTTGTTTCATTTTTAAAGGCTGTGACTAGGAGGACTTCATACCTGTCTAATAAGCATGCATGTAACATTTTTATATTTGCTGAGTGCTTTACAATTTCCCATTAGTCTCTGCGATACCCCTTGAGGGTGGGCCAGTATTACCACCTACTGTTTACATACGAGGAAATTTAAGACACAAAGGGATTATGTGATTTGCACAAGGTCACCCAGTATGCAAGCCTAGCTAATAAAAGAAGATGACTGCAAAGCTCTTTCCAAATACAAAAGTACCTTATAAATGTTAGATAGTATTAACGGGCATGATCCCAGGATGAGTAAAATACTCTCCAGGAGTAAAGTGCTCAGACATGTTCTATAAGAGTAATTTTTTTTTTAAAACTCTGGTGGCTTTTGAAATAGTTATTCTCGAAACTGGCTATGCATCAGAAACACCTCTAGAGTTTTAAGAAATGTGACCTGGGTCCCTACTCAACCTACAGAATCATAACCTGGGCAGTGGGACCTGGATTTGTACCTTGAAAAATCTCCACAGGGGCTTCTGATGCTCAGCCAGAATTGAGAACCATTAGTCTAGGCTAGAATAATAACCTCAGCCAAACCAAGAGCAATAACAAAACACCATGGAGTTCATTCAGCAGAGAGAAAGTCTGGTGTCTTCCAGGCCTCTGTCCACCCAGTTCACTACTATTATTAGCAAAGGAACTGCCTCCACGAAATCATCAACTGTAATAGCCATGTGTGAAATTCCAGGAAATAGTGCAGAGATTAAAGTTTATTTAAGAACCACCAGTTTGTTTTGTTTTGTTTTGTTTTTTGAGTTGGAGTCTCACTCTGTTGCCCAGACTTGAGTGCAGTCTCTGCTCCCGGCCCCTGGAGCCTCGACCTGCTGGGCTCTGGCGATCCTTCTGCCTCAGCCTTCCAAGTAGCCGGAGCTACAGGCGTGTGCTACCACACTCGGCTAATTTTTTGATTTATTGTAGAGATGAGGTCTCACCAAGTTGCCCAGGTGGGTCTCGAACCCGCGCGCTCAGGCAATTCACTCACCTCAGCCTCCCAAAGGCACGGGATTACAGGCTGAGCCACCGAGCCCGGCTGAACCACCAGTTTTTGAAAGTTATAATTTACTGGGTAAATTCACTGCGCCACTCTTGGGTTATTACTGGGCTTACTCTGATATTTTTATTCTGAATACCCTGTGTTTCTTCATAATTAACATATAAGAACCAGTAACATCTGCCCATTCATCCATCTGTCAAACATTTACTAAATACATGGAGATTTTCAGAGTGAAAATAATGATCTTTGCTCACAAGGAGTTTACAATCAAGTGATAAAAACAGTCACAGGCAAAACCAACCAAGCAACCAAGCAAAGACCATATAATACTGAACCACACATATTAAATGATAATCAAAAAGTATTACCGCGCTGTTAGATAAGGCATTGCTCATAAATGTTAAAAAAGTTGAAGCAACCTAAATGTCCATCAACTGATAAATGGATACATGAAATGTGGTATGACCATACAATGAGCTATTACTCACAATGAAATGGAATGAAGTGCTGACACATGCTATAACATTATGCTAAATGAAAGAAGTCAATCACAAAGGACCACAAATTGTATGGATTCATATATATGAAGTGTCTTGAACAGGCAAATCTGTAGGGGTAGAAAATAGACAGTGGTTGCCTAGGGTAGGGAATGGGGAAGGATGGGGAAAATGGGGAGTGATTGCTAGTGGGCTTTTTTTTTGGAGTGATGAAAATGTTCTAAAATTGATTGTGATAACAGTTGCACAACTCTGTGAATATACTAAAAACCATTAAACTGTACACTTTAAATGGGTGAATTGTAAGATATGCATATAATATCTATCAGATAGATAGATAGAGGATAGACAGCTAGATGGTAGATAGCTAGCTAGCTAGATAGATAGATACAGCGAGCTATACAAACCTGAAGAAGTGGTTAATTTGGGTTGGAAGAAAGTGATGGGAAATTTCCTGGGTTGGAAGAAAGTGATGGGAAATTTCCTGGAGGAAACGGCATTGTAGATGGGTCAAAAAGAGTGATTTTTATACGATAGAGTAGATGGGGGGAGGGAAAGTATGCTCAAAGATACAGTTGAAGTGATGGTGATTTCATGCAAGGGCAATTTATCTGGAATAGACAATTTAAGATACACAAAGGGTACAGCAGAAGAGGGCTATGTGCAGGGCTTTTACTGCCACACTTTCTGTGGTTTGGTTTTCATTTTTGTAGGCAATGGGGAACCACAATGGATCTGTGATTGGCTGATCAGACTCATGATTTGGAAGGCTAATTGGAGATGGTGATGAGATGGATGGAAGATGGCATGGAAGGGCAGTGAGCAAGGGAGGCCATTTAGGAGATGCAGCTGTTGCAATGTGTAGGTGAGAGATGATGAATCCTTCAACTACGGTTACAGCAGTGAGGGCTGAAACAAGGAGATAGTTGAGAAAACGGTGAAGAAGAAGAATCATCAAACTTAATGGCCCTCACGAGTGATAAGGCACAGGAATTGTGCAGCAAAGTATCTTAGAACACTTAAGACTGAGTCTTTTTTTTTTGATAAGTTATTTTGAATGCAAAAACTGTTGATCAAATATCACCCAGCAACCAAATTGTAGCTCTTTAACACCTTGTTAACAAGGATTTGATTGCAGACATTTTTCTTAAATTTCTTAACAAAGGAATGTGAATTGAGACTCAAAGGTAGAATGAAGAAAGAAAAGATATCCATCCCATCACCATTGTGTGAGAACTCTCCCATCAGACCTCCCTGTGTTGAGGAGGAAGCAGTCATTTATGTCGTGTTTCTGAATGACAAAGTATTTACATCTTGCTCACATAGCTTCTCTAGAATCACTTCCTTTGGTGTGAGCCACTTGGATTTACTGCCCCGGCAACACCTCCTATCCAATGCCCACACTGTCTCTTGGCTCAGTCCTCACCAGCAGGTGTTCATAAGCAGCGTTTTGTTTTGCTTCTAATAAGAGTACAGGCTCTGAAAATCATAGGCTGAATGTATCGCACATTACAGCTTTCACTTACTAGCTTTCACTTACTAGTGCACTTACAGGGAAGATCTGATACTGTGGAGGCTCAAGGACCAGAAAGACAAAGACTGCCTTTTCTCTTAATCATGCAAGGCCATGCCTACGTTTTCTCTTATAAGGAAGGATAGCCAAATCCTGGGCAAGGTCAAAATAGAAACAGTCTCTCCCAGTGCATGGCAGTGCACTCCCTAGGGATCAGTTAAAGCGTCTTTTTGTGTACTTTGGAAGGTGTTGCAATGATACTGCCTGCTGCTTGCAGCATTTGAGAACAGTGTCCCTCACAAGCAACTTACAGGAGTTTACCAAGCAGGGAACACCCTTTAGAACACTCACTGAGGTGCGACTCTTATCTGTGCCTGTCAGTGAACAATGACTACAACAAGCCATGTTCAATCACAGATCACAGTTGTTAGAGCTAATTACAGCAGGCTCTGGTGGGAAGATTCCCAGCAGCCGCCTCTAAGGAGCTTCCATCACAGGAGGCTTTGCAGGTAAGCAATGGAAACAGGCCCCTTGGGAGATCTTTAAACAACAGTTCTCTGCAACTCTGAACATGGATTCGTCCACAGTTGGTGAGGGATCATGTTCAAAGGAGAACCACCAAAGGGAGGAGGAAAAGGATGCTTAAAGCCAGGAAGGGAAATGTTCTGGATTACACAGAGCAGAATTGGATTTTTATTATTCCACAGGCTGTCTTTGACTCACTGCATAACCTTATGGAGGTCATTTCTTCTTTCTGGACATCACTGCTTTCATCTCAAAAATAAGGATAATAATACCAGCTCTATTTAAATCATGGGATGCTGAAAGAATAAAATATATATTATTTGAAATAAAAGTTGGAGAAAAATAGAAAATACTATACAGCTTTAGATAGTATCACTGTTATTCCCTTTCTCTTGTTTCACATTTTACTTATAAATGATCAAAGAGAATCAGAACAAAAAATATTGGTGCTCTTGTAGAATCCCAGACTTTATTTTCTGATGCCTCCGAGTAGTTCTATGGTTTGCTCATCTTCAGATTGCCTCTCCCTCCCAGATTGTTCCGAGCCTCACTACTGGTATAAACTCATCTGCTGCTTGAGGGGTAGAGGAAGACCCTAGGAATCTGAACAGACCAAGCCCCTGCATTTATTTATTCTTGTCTTTGTGTCTCCTGCTGCAGCCCATATCTTTAAGGCCTCCTCTCTCCCCTCTATGGGACACCTGACCTGGAAGGACGCTTACCCTGAGTGAGCATTTCCACCATCAAATTGGGACCTAAGAGAGTACCTCCAGGACAGAACCAAGAAGAATCTGTAACAGTGTGCCCTGAACATGTTTTAGTTTGGGTCTGTAACTACATTCTTGTTCCTGTTGAAAATCACAGCACACTTCTAACCAAGCAAGGCACGTCCGCTTATCTGATGGTGTTGTCAGTGATAGAAAAG
This sequence comes from Carlito syrichta, assembly GCF_000164805.1. NCBI lineage: Eukaryota > Metazoa > Chordata > Mammalia > Primates > Tarsiidae > Carlito > Carlito syrichta. The sequence goes on from NW_007253887.1 coordinate 440,383, forward strand.
GAGCATACTATGGATTTGGCGGAGAGGAAAAAGATTTATTTCCAAAGTTTGAAGATTTATCTTTTCCAGATATGCATAATCAGTCAGAGCATTTTTTAAAAATCAATGAAAAGTGATCAAGTTTTGTAAGCAAAAGGAACCATTCTTGACTTCAAAATAATAATAAAGATTTATAAGGATTCTAAATCCATGGTTAAAAAAATGATTTGACAATAGCAAGCCAGCAGGACTATCAAACCCCTAACTGCCCCCTTATGGTGAGGGGATATCTCCATTTAAATAAATGTCTGCCATTGAATGTTCAGATTTCCTCCTTTTTCTTGTCTCCTCTCCATCGTTTAGTTTTTTCCATTGTTTAGCATAACTAAAAAGTCTAAGTAGGGAATTGCACATAATTATAGGCTCTGTACCAGTGGCAAAGTGATGGTTATTCCTAAGTATTCATAATCATCTATTTCACTCTTCTTTCCTACTTTGGACAATTTAGTTAGAATGATAGCAGTGTCCTTTATTGCTCTTGAGTCCTTTGGTCTCACTTTGAGTACAGGTTATAAAACATCAACAAGTGCAATATTGTATTTTCCATGTAGTCATACATATACAAATAGAAAACATCACTTTAAGTGACTAGAACAAAAGAGGGGAAATATCTATGTATATAAATTAAATGTTATCTATTGAAGTTATTTGGTAAGGTAAAAGACTATCTAACTTAATCCTGGTCATATTGGCTTGTACCTGCCAGCTGATAGGTTGTTTTGTGCTGTTAGGTGACAACTCAGAGGCATCCTTTGTCCTCTCATCCTTTCCTTTATTACTGGCTTAGAGAAATCTGACATTGCTAAGAACCCTAACTAACTGAAAAATGCTTCACAGAGCAGGATCCTTGCCAAATTCTGGAATCTTGCTAGTTTGCAAGTCGAGAGATGCCACATAGAACAAAAGACTGATACTAGAATTCAGCAATCACAGTGGAAATAAATCCCACAATCTGTGGTTTCTAAATATCTTAATGTCCTCTGACCTTAAAAGAGTGAGACTGGTCCAATTTTGAGAATAACTTTACAAAGAAAGCATAGGGTGAGGTGAGTTAAATTCTAAAACACAGTTCCTCCAGCAGTTCTTTCCCAACTTCTAGCACCTTTCTTACCCAGATTATGAATCAATGCCCATTTTCTCCTTAGCATTAAATTCATAACAAAGAACATACAGCAACACCTCACTTACCTGGTCCAGGAATGAGTCTGCATTAGGGACTTTACCAGCTGACAGTTAACCTAGTCTCATGATGTAAGTATGTATTTTTGTGTGTGTGAGTCAGAGTCTCACTCTGTTGCTCAGGCTAGAGTGCAGTGGCACACTCACGACCACCGTAGCCTCGACCTGCTGGGCTCAGGCGATCCTTCGGCCTCAGCCTTCTAAGTAGCTGGAACTACAGGTGCATGTCCACCACACCTGGCTAATTTTTCGATTTATTATAGAGATGAGATCTCACTCAGCTGTTCAGGCTAGTCTCAAACCCCTGGGTTCAGGCAATCATCTCGCCTTGGACTCCCAAAGTGCTGGGATTACAGGCTTGAGCCACCGTGCTTGGCTACAAGTGTGTATTTTAACCCATTTTTGAGGGAAATGTTTTCTAAAGTCTGTTTTCTTCTCTCTTGACTTAGTGGCCAGGGCACAGGTGACTTTGTTATTAAGACTTGGGGTCTTTACTGAGGTTGTCTGTGCAATGTAGTGCTGCAGCAAGGCCATCAGGTTTCTGTGGGGAGTCATCAGGTCACGGTGCATTGTGAGTACAATGAGGCCATGGGCTTAACTTGCCTTTAACTTGTATCATTTCTTGGTATACTTGAATCATTATGAAAAGTTCCAGTTAATATTTGGCCTACTCTATTTCTAAGGGGAGAAAGTTTTCCATTAGGAAGACTCAGGTTTAACATTTCAGCATAAGGAAGGGATGCTCTTGATTCTCCTGATTACTATGTCTGATTCTTCTTATTGCATCTAATCTGTTGGCTGGCACTGCTCCTATGTGCTGCTCTTCTCCATCCTTTGTATGATTTTAGTAACTTCCTCCTTTCTCTGAAGCTTTGTGCCTTTCTAGGCTTTAAAATTCAGAAGTTTAACTTTGGTAGCTATCTTCTTTGAACCTGAGAGGAGGGGAGGTACAACACAAAACACCAGTGTCTAAGCTGAAAACTGATCAAATGAGGCCGTTGCCTGTAGGCTCTGCCTCCATGATCAGTATGGATTTCTGTGTCAATGGAGAGATATAAAATCTGGGCCAGGTGCAGGATTTGGGGTTACGGTATCAAAGTATCCTATCTCTGTGGCGAACAAGAGTCCTGGGTCCCGTGTGTGTGTGTGTGTGTGTGTGTGTGTGTGTGTGTGTGTGTGTGTGGTGTTTACTCTCCAATGTGTGTGTGTGTGTGTGTGTGTGTGTGTGTGTGTGTGTGTGGTTTACTCTCCAGTAGTCACACTTGAGCCCTCTGAATTCTGCTGCCCATAATTCAGCCATAAGATAGGTGGAAGGTTAATGTTGCCTTGTTTTGCTGCTGTCCAGTACTGAGCTCTTCTCTGGTTGCTTCTACTTAGAGGGTCAAATGCGATGTATACAACAACTTCCTAAAAAATGGATATGCTGCTATCTTTTCTGAACCTTTCCGTCATCATCCTACTGCAATTTTCTTTACCTCTTCCACCTTTTCTCCACCAAAATTGTTGTCAATAAGGCCAACATTTGTATTAATTTTTTACTGCAGCTGTAACAAATTACCACAAACCTGATGGCTTATAACAACATGAATTTATTCTAGTATGGTTCCATAGCCCAGAAGTCAGAGTCTCACTGGACTAAAGTTAAGACGTCAGCAGGGCTTGCTCCTCCTGGAAGCACTAGGGGAGAATCTGTTTCCTTTTGCCTTTCCTAGCTTCTGGAGGCCACTCCCATTCCTTGGCTCAGGACTCCTTTCTCACATCACTCCATCCTCTTGCTTTCATTGTCAAATCTCCCTCTTACAGAGACACGTGTAGTTACATTAGGGCCCATCTGGCTAATCCAATATAATTTTCCCATCTCAATATCCTTAACTGCATCTGCAAAACCTTTTTGGCATGTAAGTAGCATTCACAGGTTCCAGGAATTAGGACCTGGTTATCTTTGGGGGCTGTTCAGCCTACAGCAGTCTTTGTTTTCTAGTTTTCAAATTAGATATCTTCTTTTCAGTCCTTATCCTAACTCTCTTGATATTATCAATAACTCTGGGAAAAGCTCCTCCCTGACTTTTCAGTTATGATTATTTTCCATTGATATAATGTCTTCATTGTCTGTCTCCTTCTAGAATGCAAGCCTCTGAGAGTAGGGACCCTGGCTATCTTGTTTGTTCTTATATCCCCAGTACTTAGAATAATGCCAGGCACTGTTAAATCACGAAAGGTATCATATATTATAAATTGGATGAGCGTATCCTATTTCTAGTTCTATCACCTCTCCCTTCTTTTCCTTCACTGGAAACTTCCTCTATTCCCATGGGTCAAGACCGGTATTCTCCGGGGTTTTGTAATAGCCTGCTTTTCTCATATGCCAGGTGGCTGCAGTTCCAGCCTTACTCAGTGGACCCTCTCAAATCTGTACCATAACCCCAGACCCTTGTTTTGCCCTTCCAACCTTACTGTGTCCCATTTTTTCCATTCATCAACCACAATAAAAAACTAACTTCCCCTTCCTCTTACAGTCCCTATCTCAGGGTATGATAAGAACCAGGATTTGCCCAGTAACTGAAGCAAGAAGACTGGAAGTCATCCCAGACTCTGTACTTTCTTCTTCTCTACACTCTACTCCACACCCCCACCCCATCAGGTCAGTCATGAATTTCTGTCAGCCTTCCTGAGTATCTCCTGATATCTCTGTCCAATTCCCATGGCCCTGGTTCATGTCCTCATTACTCCTATAGAGTAGGACATCAATGAACTTACCAAACTGTTCCTCTTGACTTCTCTTGAACGTGTTGGAACGACACACTCATAAACCTTTGGGATGTGTGCCAGGGTTACTGATCACTGTCTGCCCTGCTTCTTCTCTCTGCCAAGTGGGCACTGACTGTGATTTGCAGCCACACGATCTTGGCCCCATAGCTGACTGGGCCAAGGATGGGCTTCTGTTCCAAAGGTGGCTCCTTCTATCGACTTGGTCAGCCAACTTATGACTTGGTGGCTGGTTGTAAAATACAAGCTGAATAAAATTCCTCTTTTAGGATCTCAGAGTAGAGAATCTGAAAAGCCAGACCACTGTTTGCGGAACAGAAAGGTCAGCAGGAATAATAGGCATGGGCAAGCTAAACTGAGGAGGCAGCAGATACTGTGGGTAAGCTGGGGAGCTGTGGAACCAGGTGGGAACAGGGAAAGAAAGAAGCCAAGGCACTGTGAGAAGAAACTGTTTCTGAGGCCTGGCCACATTGATTCCTATTGTTACATTTCCATGAGATTGCTGCATTGTTATTTTAAAAATCCTAGTCTGAGTGTACCTTTGTTTCCTGCCATAAACTGGCCAAAGGGTTGTGATATTCCAGTAAGTCCTTATTATGTTGAGATGAGACATCAGGAAAGAAAGAGGCACCTAACTACAGCAGCAATCTGAAGGCTCAAACTCAATGTTTATTCCCCTTCCTTCCTCCTCCCCCCCCTCCCTCCCTCCTTTCTCTCTCTCCTCCTTTCCCCTCCCTCCCTCTTTCTCGTCTCCTTTTCCTTCCCTTCCCCTCCTTTTCCTTTTCCCTTCCCTTCCTTTTTCTTTTCCTTTTCCCCTCCCCCTCATTCCCCTCCCCTCCCCTCTGTTCCCCTTCCCTTCCTTTCTCTCACTCTGTCGCCCAGGGTGGAGTGCAATAGCACAATCCTGGCTCACTACAGCCTCAACCTCCTGGGCCCAAGCGATCTTTTCACCTCAGCCTCCTGGGTAGCTGGGACTACAGGCCTGTGTCACCACACTGTCTAATTTGTTTTTGTTTTTTTTTTGTAGAGACAAGGTCTTACTATGTTGCCTAGGCTGGTCTTGAACTTCTGGGCTCAAGTGATTCTCCTGCTTCAACTTTCCAAATTACTGGGATTACAGGCATGATCCATTGCACCTGGCTTCCTCTCCCTCTTAAAGTATTATTATTATTACTGTTATTTTTTTCAAAAGGTTATCACTTTTTCCTTTGGAAGCGGATGATGAGTGTCTTATATCGCAATAGTCTTTTTATAAGAACAAATTGATACCTGCAAACATAATTTCAGAAAGGAAAAGTAATTGCTGCTATAAACAGCACATGAAAAAGACTGTAATAAGTGACATAACACTTTCTGATACTTGTGGAAGTAACCAAGTAGATTATAGATGCCATGTTTCTAGATATCTGTCTTTAACTTTGCCAGCTGTTGGGACCAGGGGATTGCTGAAGATCTCCAGGATTCTTAGTAACATGACCATATTCCTCTCTTAAATAAGAATTGAGTATATTTATTGAAGATTTATGGGTAAAAACAACATCGGGCATATGTAATCAATACTCTGATTATGGGATACATTCAGAAAGCTTCTTTATTTATATCTTCTACTATCCCTATAAAATATGTTCAGTGGAAGAATTTCTTATTCTGGTTAGGATTAAAAAAAAAAAAAACTGGCAGTGTAGGGACTCTTTTGCACATTCTAAGGGAACCAAAGATCCCACGGTCACTTTAAATTGCTTTTAGTGAGTCTGATCCCACATCATAATCAAAACTTCGGAATAGATTTAAAATGAACTCATCTTTTTCCCTATTAAGAAGCCATCTGAGCAGGGCTTGGTGGCTCAGCCTGTAATCCCACGCTTTGGGAGGCTGAGGTGAGTGGACTGCCTGAGCCCGCGGGTTCGAGACCCGCCTGGGCAACTTGGCGAGACCTCATCTCTACAATAAATCAAAAAAATTAGCCGGGTGTGGTAGTGCACGCCTGTAGTTCCAGCTACTTGGAAGGCTGAGGTGGAAGGATCTCCGGAGCCCAGCAGGTCGAGGCTGCAGTAGCCGGGAGTTGTCACTGCACTCCAGTCTGGGTGACAGTGAGATTCCAACCCAAAAAAAAAAAAAAAAAAAAAGAAGCCATCTGCAGGTGGGAAGTCGAGGAATGGAAAGGTCTTTCTCTTCTTGCTCCAGCAGCTTCTGATCTTTCTAGAGTTGGGATGGGAGAAGGCAGGAGAAGTGGGGAGGGGTACTTATCTCAATGGTGGAATTATAAGTGGGCCTCCTGCTTTCAGGACCTGTTAAATGCTTAAAGCAGACTACATTTTGCAGAAGCTGTTGTGGGTTCTTGGGAGACTGCACCCATTCATTGCTGATAACTTCTTGCCTGCAGTTCCCTTGATTTGGGCAAATGTGCTTGCCATTTTAGCACACCCCTCAGCTCTTGTAACCCAGTGTTCCCTTCTGCTTCTCTGCATTTGACGCCTGACTGCACTAAAGTCGTCCTCACTCCAGCTCCCTCACATATTTGGTTCACACCTGGTCCACAAGGAAACACACACACATTTTTTTTCCCCTGGACAAGCTCCAAGCAACAGCAGCTGCCTTCACTCTATAGCTGAAGCTGCTTGCTGGTCCACCTCTCTCCTGATTTTCTAGAAGAGTTAGATCACTGTGTTCTTCCTACTTAAGGACATATGAAGGGGAACCCAAAAAACCCAGAATTATCTTTTTCGAGGGTAGGCCCCTCGTAGTACAGCTTCCCTCTGGGAACCACTGCCATCAGTGTACCAGCTAGCGTTGTTGTGAGAGGCTGTGTTCAGCTTCAGTACATTTTTTTTTTTGAGATCCTGTCAATGTGTTTGACCATTTCATGATTGGCAATTTACAGGTGCACCTGCCCAGCAATTTTTGACCCAAAATGGCATGACCCCAGTGCCCTACCCTCCCTATTCGCCCAATCTCACCCTGAGCAACTTTTTTTGTATACCTGACGAAAAAAGTCTTCAAATGGAAAAGTTCTGCCAACGTGAAAGAGGTGAAACAAAAAACAGCAGAAGCACTAAAAGGCATTAAAATGGACAAGTTCAAAAACAGTTTTGAGCAATGGAAAAAGCATAGCTGTATTGTATCAAACAAAGAATACTTTGAAAGGGACTGAAGTATAAACATGGAAGAATAAATACACAAATTTTTATAAACAATTTCCAGGTTTTTTGGGGTTCCCTCTCATACATCTGCCTTCTGACGAATCCCACTTATGTCCCTCTCTTGATATGAGGTAAACTTCCAACCTTCCACTTTGGTGGGGACTGAGAGCACACAATCCTCCAGATAACTTCTCTCTCCCCAGTCTACAATAATCTTTGACAGTGTTCTAGTACTTCCTTGGACTGTAGCACCCATTGTTTCTTAGTGCCTTAGCCAATACTTTCGTTTGAACATCCTGTGAGTATATCACGGGCTTTTGTTTCTTTGAGATTCAAATGTCAACTATGTATTGTTTGGGTGAAGTACTATTTCATCTTTAGTCTCTGCACTTCCTGTCCACCATAACCACATTGTTATTATACTCAGGAAAGGAGAACTCCAAAAGAACAAATGTCCCTGCTTTCTGGCCAGCCCTGCTTTTTGAAGGGAACCAATGGTTTCTCCCCCTCTAAGCTAAGCAGACGCTTAAGAAACTTGGAACTTTTCCAACTGGCCCAGGAGAAGGATCAGCAACCTAGGATGTGGGGGCCTTACAACTCTCATCCTGCCTGGGGAAGGCAAGAAGGGACACAGGATACCCAGACACATAAGTGGGGGATGCTGTCTATGACCCCCCTGGTTGTATTGAGGGTGTGATTGTCCTGCAGGACTACTAGAAGGGACTGTTGAGCTCAGCACACTTAAAGATTGGAAGAGCAACTACAACAGGCTGGGGCAGGGAGGTCAGATATCCCTGAGGAATCAGGAGCCAGGAGTGCTGAAGTGGACCAAGGCAAGAAGCAAGGGAGGCTACTGCTGCTGGGGCAGGAGCACCTTAGCTAAGGCCTTCACAGTGGGGACCCCAATCTACTTGCCAGTCTCCTCTCCTTCACTCTCCTCCCTTTCACTCCAGCCACACAAAGCCACCTGCCATTTCCTGAGTATGCTGTGCCCTTCCACATGCTCATGTTTTACATATACTGCTTCCTTAGAGACTACCCTCCTCACTCCCAACTCCCACTACCGCTTCTATTCAAACATTAAGACCTAACTTAAGTGTAATTGTCTGCAAAGCCTTCCTGCTCCTTTCCCCCACTGGATGCTATACTCACACACTCAGTTCCAGCCTCATTGCATGGTGATGTGCTCTATTCACTTGCCTCCCCCTGCGTCTCAAGACTGCATATCTCAAAGACAAGGACTGTGCCCTCTTCATCTCATCTCTGTACTCCCCCCACCTGCCATTGTGCTTCAATGTTGTAAGGGCTTGTATTTCTTCTCTACTATGGTATAACAAATTCCTGTACATGTAGCACTTTTAAACAATGCACATTATCTTTCCGTTGTGGTAAAGCAGAAGTCTAGGCATAGTGTGGCTGGATTCTCACATCGGAGTTTTACTGAGCAGAAATCAAGATGTTGGCAAGGCTGCAGTCCTCCTCTAAGCTCACTGATTATTGGCAGAATCCATCTCTTTGGCTGTAGGACTTATATTCCCATTTTTCTGCTAGCTTTTAGCCAAGAACTACTTCGTCTCTAGAGGATGCCCAGTTGCTAGCCATGTGGCCCCAGTAGGCAATTCACATGATGTTTGCTTTCTTCCAGGCTAGTTAGAGCACATCTGCTTTCCTCTTTGCAACCAGCTAGAGAGAACTTTCTGCTTTTAAAGGGCTCACCTAATTAGGCCAGGCCCACCCACAATAATCTCCCTTTTGCCATATAACGTAACATTATCCCAGTGGTGATATTTCCATTCACATTCAAAGGGGAGGGAATTATACAAGGGTGAGGCTCATTAGGATCATCCTAGAATTCTGCCTACCCCAGGGCTCAATGGATATTTATAATAGCAAATAAGATGTATTCTGGAAATTTATAAGTTATAAACACTGCTATGCTATTCAGTTGCTAAAATTTTTGTCTATTGTTATTTTGGAGGGTTTTAAAAATTATTTTATTTTTTAAGAGAGACATGGTTTCATTATGTCACCCAGGCTGAATTTGAACTTCAAAAAATTCTCCTGCCTCATCCTCTCTAGTAGCTGAGACTACATCATGAGCCACTGCACCTGAAAGGTGCAGACCACAGTCAGAAGGGCATCCCCAAGATGGCTCTGCCTCCCAAAGACAACAAAGGCCATAAATTCCTGCCTTTCCCGCCCGCGCAAAACTTAAACCTGTGCTCAACCTCTTCCTATAGAAATGCTACCTCATAGTCTCCTCCAATAAGACTCAGGCACGGCACTGGCCTGCCCCTGCAAGGTTCATAAATATACCTTTCTCCCTGCATAGCTCTCTCTCTCTTATTCCCTCTCTCTGTCCCGTCACTCTCTTGCCTTTTCTCTCTCTCTCTCTCTCTCTCTTGCTTTTTCTCTCTGTCCCCACCACTCTCTTGTTAGCTCTCTCTCTCTCCCTCTCTTACTTTCTCTCACACTCCCTCCCCCCCCTTTTTGCTTTCTCTCTGTCCCTGCCACTCTCTTACTCTCTTGCTCTCTTTCTCTCTCGGTCTCTCTTTTTCTCTCTCTCTCGTCCTTCCTCGGTTACAGTCCCTTTGTGTAACTGCCCCTTTAATAAATCTCTCAGTTCAGACGGCGTGGAGTCGTTACTGGGCGCCCCCAAAACTTCTTTCAGCACCCACTTGGAAGGCCTTCTAAGTTGCCTTCAGATTTGTGTTGGATCCAGAATGGTTGGGGATGCTGTGAGATGACATGGGCCCCCTGCAATGAGTCCAGGGAATACTGGAAATTGGGGTTGGGGGCAAGACCTAGCCTGTGCAGTGATGGGATTTTAACAGGAAAGAAAGTTTTGTTTTTAAGTGAATCCATTATTATTATTTTTTTTTTTTTGAGTTGGAGTCTCACTCTGTCGCCCAGACTGGAGTGCAATGGCCGCTCCCGGCCACCGCAGCCTCGACCTGCTGGGCTCCAGCGATCCTTCCTCCTCAGCCTTCCGAGTAGCCAGAATTACAGGCGTGCGCTACCACGCTCAGCTAATTTTTTGATTTATTGTAGAGATGAGGTCTCGCCTGCCCAGCCGGGTCTCAAACCCGTGGGTTCAGGCAGTCCACTCACCTCAGCCTCCCAAAGGCACAGGATTACAGGCTGAGCCACCGAGTCCAGCTGTGAATCCATTCTTATACTGGTGGAACCTGGCTAAATATTAATAAGGGTGTGCAATGACATTTTCAATTCTTTATGTAGAATGGTGAAGAGTATTTTATCTTTAGATAACATATTTAGAAGTGAATTTTTTCCAAGATATTAAAATCTAATAAAGCTCCTATCTTATAATAAGTTGAATTAACTCTGTTGATAATAACTGAATAACTATCAAAGGCAGTCCTCAAATACTATGAATCAATGCAATGACTATGTGTAAAGCATGCTGAGATCTTTATATACATTTTGGGGGCTTAAGTCTTTCTTTTGTTTTTCTGAAATGACGCCTCTTTGACTAGGATAATTATTCTCTTCTACCCAACAAAAATGAACTCTAATTTTAAACAGGTATTTTTAAATCCCACTGAAAAAGACTTCATGCAGATGTATTCGTTAAAACATCCCTTTATTGACCGTGCACAGTTATTAACAATTCACATTTCACTTTATCTACTGAGTGGGAGAACATTTATTCTTTCATTAAAAAGTTAAGCCCTCCAGGGCAGCAGCAGGAATGCAGAGCCTTCTTCCTAAAAACGGCACTGCCCAGTGGCTGCAGAGTGCTTCTATATTAATGCAGAAGGGATAAGTAAGACAAATGGGCTTCTCCCTCCCTGTATCATCTCCCTCCCTGCCAACACACTCCTCTTATTTTTTAAGATGCCAATAAGTAAACAGTTCCCACATTGGTATTTCCATTAACCAGAACAGGAATGTGAACATTTATTTGGCACCACTGGGTTTAGAACATCCTTAGGGCTCTGAAGAGGAACAAAGGGGTTCGAACCCATGGGCATTTCCTCAGGCGGATGCCTAATGGAAAGAGAGGGTGGATAATCATGAGGGTGTTAGTCAGCCAGCAGTACTTTGCTGCTCAAGTTTCAGGAGCTGTTTTTCAAGTTTTGTGGTGTTTACTCGATGCATCATCAGAAACTGGCCATTCAAGTGAAAGACAGGAATGTCAAATTGATACCGTTCATACCAAGCAGAGTTTTCTGGAAGTGTGATGTCCACCTCCTGTAAAATAAACTGAAACACAAACAGACTAAAGCTCTGTATTTTAGAGAACATGGAGTGATACAACAACTGCTGTGCTAAACTGATCCCCAGATGATTTCTAACGCTGAGAGGTTTTCATTGCTGTTGCTGTTTGTTTCACGTCCACAATGATCTCATACCCCCGGTTTCCAAAACTTGTCTAGTTTCATTATATTCTCTACCTCCCAATCTTGCTACTTTTCTGTTACACCAGATACATTCAGCATCAGAGCACTACTCAGTTCCAATGAAATAAAACTTGTCTCACTTGGGAAGCAGGCTGAGAATCAGGACAGATGTGTTTGGTTTTTAAGAATAGAAAAGGTGTGATGGTTTGTCACATGAAAACACTTCCATAGAAATTACAAAGCAAGATAAAAGGAATGGAGACAAAAGTTTAAAGAAAGCACAGATACTGTACCTGCTAGTTAACTTTGACTCATAATAAGAAACAGAGTAAGAAAACCAGTGCTGCTCAGAGGAAAACACTTATGGGTAATGAGTTTTATGGTAATCAGCACTAAACTCTCTCTGAAGAATAGAAAGAAAATTTAAATGAAAAATCATTTAATCTCTTTTCCTAAAGAAAGGATCCAGACAGACACTTTATACCACATACAAATGCATTCCATATACATAAAAGCCACACTGTATTATATTACCCTGTTTTTATAAGACTCCAGTATTTCCTTGGCTTCATCACAAAGGGGACATGAATCCTACAGGAAGAAAAAAAATGAAGTCATTAAACACAAAGAATGGCATTTGGCCTAAGGGTAAAAAAACACAAGAAGCAGATTATACTTACTTTAAAGGATAGTTTTCTACCAGGTTAATTACACTGTTTTATTTCCAAACCAAAACACTACCATAGACTCTTATTAATAACTAGTATTTCTGTATTTTTTGGTTGTTTTGATTTTCCTCCAAAAATCAAGCGGTCATGGGTTCTCTCTCTCTCATAATAAATTCAGATGCTTACTACTTTTCATTGATCTAAGGACTTTGTCCTTCCTAGGTCAGGAGCCCCCTTGTGGCCTCATATAGTTGGCCTGGCTGACACCACCAGAATGGCTTAAAGTCCGTTCTGACTGGGAAGCACTGGGCCTTGCCCGCCTGTTTTTTCTAATCAGTCCACAGAATAAACCCATTATGATGGAATTAGGTAGTAAACTCCTCATTTTAAAAGGGGGAGAAAAATCTCTACTCACAGCCGGGCTCGGTGGCTCAGCCTGTAATCCCGCGCCTTTGGGAGGCTGAGGTGAGTGGATTGCCTGAGCCCGTGGGTTCGAGACCCGCCTGGGCAGCGAGACCTCATCTCTACAATAAATCAAAAAATCAGCTGGGCGTGATAGTGCATGCCTGTAATTCCAGCTCCTTGGAAGGCTGAGGCGGAAGGATCGCCGGAGCCCAGCAGGTCGAGGCTGCCGTGGCCGGGAGCAGCCACTGCACTCCAGTCTGGGCGACAGAGTGAGACTCCAACTCAAAAAAAAATAAATAAATAAAAAAAAATCTCTACTCACTTTGGGTGGTGACTGTTACCAATCTGTAATATTTTGCTTGTTTTCTTATTATAAGTCTCAACAACAGGTTTCCTGAACAAACTTCACCTGAAGAGCAAGCAAGTTTTAGTGTCCATTGTTGTTTGACTCTTAAACTATCTAGTGGAGAAGTCTGTTGAGAATACTGTGGCTCACTGGGAGACTATGAAGGCTTCTTAGCCCTTCACACTATGAACAGGGACTAGCTATAGGTTCTCTTGCATGAGCTCAAAATAGACTCTTCATTACTGATGCTTATATAAAACCTTCTTTTTAACATGACAGGAAAGATGAGCTATTATGTAAAAGAGAAGTACTCCCTCCTGCTTAACTCACAGCTTGTTTTGAAATAAGAACTCAGACCATTAAAGGGTCTTTCTGCTCCTAATTTCCTGGCTCATCATGTTGTTATTAGTATTAGCAATAAATAGATTATGAATACTTTGTAATGTTTGAAGATAATCGTTCTGAAATTTTCATCTTAAAAGCAAAAGCAAGCCGGGTTCAGTGGCTCAGCCTGTAATCCCGTGCTTTGGGAGGCTGAGGTGAGTGAACTGCCTGAGCCCGCGGGTTTTAGACCCACCTGGGCAACTTGGCGCGACCTCATCTTCACAATAAATCACAAATTAGCTGGGCGTGGGAGCGCGTGCCTGTAGTTCCAGCTACTTGGAAGGCTGAGGCGGAAGGATCGCCGGAGCCTAGCAGGTCAAGGCTGCACTGGCCGGAAGCAGCCACTGCACTCCAGTCTGGGTGACAGAGTGAGACTGCAACTAAAAAAAAAAAAAAAAAAGCAAAAGCAAAAGCAAAACAGAACATGCTAAATTGCAGAAGTGCCAAGTGTACCAAAAGTTTGCTTATATTTTAAAAACCTTAGAACCTAGATCAGAATTTTTTGTTTCGCTTTGTTTTTTAAACCTCAGGTTCATGCAAGTCGATACAAATTATACATGTTAATATGTATATGTATTTTTTATGAGGAAAGATTCATCAAAAATTTTTTTTTGAGTTGGAGTCTCACTCTGTCGCCCAGGCTGGAGTTCCGTAGCACACTCATGGCCACCCCAGCATCGACCTGCTGGGCTCTGGTGATCCTTCTGCCTCAGCCTTCCAAGTAGCCAGAACTACAAGCACGCGCTGCCATGTCCGGCTAATTTTTTATTTAGTAGAGATGAGGTCTTACCAAATTGCCCGAACTGGTCTCAAACCTGTGGGCTCAGGTAATCCACTTGCCTCGGCCTCCCAAAGTGCTGGGATTAGAGGCTGAGCCACTGAGCCCAGCCTAGATTCATCAAATTTTTAGCAGAATAAGAAACCAAAAAAGATAAGACCCAGTGTTCTGGACTCTTCTAATACCCTTCTCTAGGATTTTGCAATGCACTTGTTACTCCATCAGTAAATCACAGTGTGCATTTGTTGGGATGGCTGCCCGCACCGACTCCTCTCCATTGTTGCAAGAGCGTGGCGATTTTACTTCACAGGAACCACTCTCAGCATGTGGCTGACTCCAACCCTGAACAACGGTGGACCACCAGACTCAGGCTCAGCAACCAGCACATCCCTTAGGAATGGGCCAATCAGAGCCAATGGACAGCCATGTGACTTTTTTTGGAGTTTCTGTAGGTGTCTGAGATGTGAGATCTGGGGCTTGGGATTGTTGCGGTCATCCATGAGAAGGGCCAGGGTAAGGATGAATGTAAGCCAGAGGATGTTATGCTGAAGAGAATGGTAACATGCTTAGTTCCTAAATCAAGCTATTCCTGAAATCAAACCAACCCTCAAATCCTTTTTGTTTAAGTCTCTCTGGGAAATACTTTCCAATGGTTGAGACGTGATACTGTATTTTTAAGTATTTCTTGCACTGGATCGTGAACTCCTAAAGGTGGGGGTGATATCTTATCATGTGCCTAATAATATAGACCAAGTATTCAGTACAAACATTAGACTGAATGGAAGACTGGTGCCCTTTAAAAAAAAAAACAAAAAAACAAAATAGAAAAAAACAAATGACTTTGGCTATATTAGCTGCTGCCCAAACTGAAAAATAGTGCAGAACTGCTAGGCCAAGTGAGCAACTCTAGCCGAAAGGGATTATTTTATTTCTGTGGTTCTCACATACATTTCCCATCACAGACTCTCAGAAGATGAAATATTTTTGGTTCCACAATTTCTTTTATTTTTATTTTTTTGTTGGAGTCTCACTCAGTCACCCAGACTGGAGTGCAGTGGCCACTCCTGGCCACCGCAGCCTCGACCTGCTGGGCTCCAGTGATCCTTCCGCCTCAGCCTTCCAAGCAGCTGGAACTACAGGCACGCACTACCACACCCGGCTAATTTTTTTTATTTATTGTAGAGATGACGTCTCGCCAAGTTGCCCAGGCGGGTCTTGAACCCGCGGGCTCAGGCAATTCACTCACCTCACCCTCCCAAAGCGTGGGATTACAGGCTGAGCCACCGAGCCCGGTTGTTTCCATAATTTCTAACAGCACAATATATACTTTACAAATAGGAAAAGTTTAGATTGAATACTCTAAGAAATTCATTTTTAAAAACTAATTAAAATTTGTTATTAGATAACTGTCAGATATTTTCAAATTGCTAAAGTGGCTGGATTCTGAAAAACCTATTAAAAAGAGACCATTTTTTGTTTGAATTGTAATATTATTCACAAAAGTTTCTTCTATTACTCTGTACTTTATTTTTTATTATAAATCACACAAAGTGATGTTAATTAGCAAAAGAAATCAGTAATGCATTGTATCATACATTTCAGGGGAAAAAGCTCTTAAAAATTTAAAACTAGCTTTATGGTTTAAAACTAGTATTAGGGATAAGAAAACAAGTACAATCAATCCTCATTATTCATGGATTTCATATCTATGGATTTTTCTACTTGCTAAAACTTATTTGCAACCTCCAAATCAATACTCAAAGGGTTTTTAGTCATTCATAGACATGCACATGCACAGAGCAGTGAAAAACTGGAGTCACCCAAAGTACTCATTCCAAGCCGAGGTCAAACAAAGCGATACTCTGCCTTCCTGTTTCAGCTCTTTTTGTGATTTTCATTGGTGATTCTGCTGTTTAAAATAAGCCCCAAGCATAGTGCTGAAGTGCTACCTAGTGCTTCTAAGCATAAGAAGACTGGGATATACTTTATGGAGAAAATACTTATGTACAATAAGCTTTGTTTGGGCATGAGCCATATGTGCTGTTGGCCTGAGTTCAATGTTAATTAATCAACAATATATAAAAATAAGGTGTCTTTAAACTGAGACCCACATAAAACACGGTTATGTATTCGATCAATTGATGAATATCCTGTGACCAGAGGCACATGGAAACCCAACCCTGTATTTCCCCTAGAAGCAATGGCTCAATATTCACTAATTCAGTGTTCATGGTGATTTTATAGAACATAACTACCACAAATAATGAGAATTGACTATATTCCTAAATAATACATTTTAAACATCATATTACAACCTATTAACTATGTCAATTTACCCTCTGATAATTGTGAGACAATGAGATATCTGAGTAGGAAACAGAGTTACTGCTGTACGCTGACAGAAAATTTGAGGAGTAGGTCTGAATAAAGTTTATTCCATTGTCATTCCTTTCAACTTTGTCTCCTTTTTTAAATGTACAACGTTCTTCTTGCAACACTTTTACTTTTTCACTCTGTACCTTTGTGAATAAGGTCAGTACGGGCAGAGTTGTCTTACAGGCAGAGAAATTTCTTAAGAAGAGCCCAAAGGAGGATTTGGCAAGTTGCATGCGATTTCCTTGAAACCAGAGCATCTCAATTCTGTCAAAAAAAGAATAAACCAGTAAACTTTGCTTCTTACGATATGCATAGTAAGTTGAAGCTTATGATGGAATATGAAGGATTCAGAATTGTTTTCAAGTCCAGGAGTATCAGAGAGACCTGAAAATCTGGTACGTCTCCGTGGTGCCTCAACCTTCATTGTATTTCAAACAAAACAGAATTTAGAATGGAAAAAATCCATATTAGCGGATTAGCTATGTGTTCAATCACTTGATTTCTGTAAGTAAATTGCATGGGCTTGTTCATTTGAATACAAAATTAAATTTCACCTGCCAATTTTGCCAGCATTCCAATGATCCCCTAAAATGTGGAAGTTTCCAGAGATGATTTGTATTCACAAAGACAGCATATCTTTTTGGCAATCATTCAACATGCAGTCACTGTCATGGTGAAGAAAACAATAAGCATGAGGCAAAAATCCCCCGCTGAAGGTACAGGCTGTCTCTTATGAGGCCTGTTCTCCTCTGCTGCAAAAGATGCACAAAGCTATACTTAGAGAACTATAGGGGAGAATCAGACTGAGTTAACTTGTCAGAAAAAGAAATCTATTCAACTCCCTAAGAAGTATTTTAAAAAAAGATTGTCATAACTTCTGAAAATTTCACACACAAATGTACTAGTGTTTCTACCGGAAATAGTCCAATAAGAGCAGCTTGGTAACAGCAGCATGTCAAACACTAGACTTTGAAGCTCCCTCATCTTGCTACTTTGTTCAACACAAGACACACTAGCTGGGTGCTGTGGCTCACGCCTATAATGCCAGCACTTTGGGAGACCAAGAGGAGAGGACTGCTTAAGCCCAGGAGTTTGACACCAGCCTGGGAAAGAGCCCAGGAGTTTGACACCAATCTGGGCAACATAGTCAGACCCTGTTTCTACAAAAAAATTTTTAAAAATTAGCCAGGGCCAGGCTTGGTGGTTCAGCCTGTAATCCCAGCACTTTGGGAGGCCAAGGTGAGTGGACTGCCTGAGCCTGTGGGTTTGAGACCAGCCCAGGCAACCTGGCGAGACCTCGTCTCTACAATAAATCAAGTAGTTCCAGCTACTTGGAAGGCTGAAGTGGAAGGACCATTGGAGTCCAGCAGGTCGATGTTGGGGTAGCCATGAGTGTGCCACTGCAGCCTGGTGACAGAGTGAGACTCCACTTCAAAAAAAAAAAAAAAATTAGCCGGGCATGGTGGTGTGTGCTTATAGTCCCAGCTAGTTGGGAGGCTGAGGCAGGAGGATCGCCTGAGTCCAGGAGGTCAAGGCTGTGGTGAGCCATGATTGTGCCACTGCACTTTAGTGTGGGCAGCAGAGTGAAACTCAAAAAAAAAAAAAAAGATACCCTAGTTATTCCATTATTCTTTTTTATTATTATTATAAAGATGTAGGGTACAGTTATTCCATTATTCTACTGAGCCTCCAGCTTTATCCTTCAAACTATAAATATTCTAATTCCACTTTTAAAACACATATGAACTATTGGCTTTGTCATTTATCAATAGTCCAAAGATGAACTCATTCCTGGGATCATAACTTCTGAACTTGGCTTGACCCTATCTCTCCAACTTCACTTATCACTTTCTCTTCCCCTACCTTGGTAAGTTACAACTGCAGTTTCTCTTGCTGTTCCCTTTATACCCAAAGATAATTTTTTCTTCAGTATCTTTGTACTTGCTTTCCCTTTGCATGAAAAGCTCTTAAGTAGCTTCTCCCTGTTTGGCCTCGGCCTCATATCACCTCCTTGGAAAGGCCAATGCTGGCCAGCCCATCACTCTCCATCCTCACACCTTGAGTTTTCTTTAGTCCTCTGCTATAGTTTTCTTTTGCCATAAAATTATTTATGCTCCCTATATCACAATGAAAACTCTATAAAAACAGGCATTTGTTCACCCCTGTATCTCCAAGCACCCACAACTGACCTGGCACATAATAGGTGTTCAAACATTTCTTTGAATGTTAAAAGTGTTGAAGTGAGCCTTTCTCACCTTCTTTAATTTCACCTCTATTCCTCAACAGACACTCCAAGATACAACAGTCAATATTTGGCTCTGTTTCATACCATAATTCAAAATTAGTGTTCCTTAGGGCATCTATAAGATTCTGGGCTGAGAAGCTGCAGCTGGTTCTACCCCTCCACCACCACCTCGAATCTGGCCCTCCTCTGCTCCACAGAGCATGACTGTATTAATTAAGTGCTAATCTTCACTGGCGACCAGGCTTCTCAGTGTAAGATTAGCTTTAAACTCATTTCAAACAGAATGATATGACTGTAGAGACAACTACCAACTAATATCAAACTAGAATAAAGACCACAGGACAAAAAAAAATTGGATACTGATCCATAAAAACAATGATCTTGTCTTCACTCTTAAGCCCTTACTCGTGCACTTCTACCTGGATCTCCTTACTAACTAAACAATCCTCATAATGCATAAAAAAAGGATGTGATGAGAATTTTGTAAGGATCTGCTAGCCTGAGTTATTCCAAGGTGGAAAGTGGGTCTAAACAATTTCACAATATTCTATACTATGCTTAACTAAGTGTTAAGCCCTGGTATACACATTTTCTATAAATTCAGCAGAATTAACCACTCCAGTAGATGACTGTAGTTGGAGACACAGCTTCTAAACACAGCTTTGTCTACATAGGATATAAATGGGGGTGTGGAGGAGGAGGATGTTAGACATATTTACCCTAGGTAGAAACTTCTGCTTCAGTGGATTTGGGAAGGCTCTATGTAAACAGTGACACACCCTCCTAGGATGTGGAATTACCAATATGTATGGAGGAAAATAAAATAAAAAACTAGATTTATTAAAGGCAGAAATATAGTTTCTGAAAATGAGAAGGATTAGGTCATATATGCTGGTGACCTAAGACTACAACCAGGACAGTGAACTGCAGATACACATGCTTTTGGTGGAGAGATTTAAGATTTATTGATGTCTCGCTGGTAAGAAAAAGGAAAACTTGATTGCTTTTACCTAGCTGAGACTGAGGTGTTAGGGCTTTAAAAAAAAATTCACATTCACAATGAAAATCTGCTTCAGTATTTCCAACATGACAAAACACAGCATGTGGTCTTGGCTGCACCCAAGACAAATAAAACCTGTCATAGTAAACAGAGGTGTTATTCATTCCAGATTTGCTCCAATATTTGTTCAACCAACCCAGAGAGCTAAGTAAAGTCTTCAGTGATGCTATAACCATTCTGTTTATAACTGTACAACCATTCTGTTTTCCACTGTTATTCTCCATTTCTTTTTTACACACCTTAAATCACTTATACATGGCATATTTGTTTACCGAGAAATGCATCAGTATTACACAATTTTACTACTTGCATATTTTTCGAGTGCCCTAAGCTACATGCATTTTATCATATTGTTAAATTAACTTATTTCTTTGGAAGCACTGTATTATAAACTTATATTAGAGTCTGATATAAAGAAAAACTCCCTACACTTCTTCTAGGCAGATAAGCAGCTAAAATTCCTTAATTCCCAGAGTCTACTTAATTCTAGAAAAGAAAAAAATAGAATAAAAAATGACATACTTCAGAGGGAACTCTATAATATTCTTCTTAGAACATTTTACTAACTCTGTAAACCCTAACACCATTGCAGTCAATGTCACATTCACCGAACCATGCCTTCTTGAAGTAAAATCTTAATATGGGCTATTCTGTCAATGTGACATTTTCATTAGTTCTATTATTTTTTAGCACTATAAAAAATATCCTGAAAAGTGGTCTCTACCTGATAGCTCATGACTACACTTGTGAGAGGACAACATTTTTTTTATTATGTCATTGAATTTAGTCATGAAATATGTGTCCTTACTACAAACACAGACACAATTTTGTCCTTTGTATTTTGTTATATGCCTCTGTGATATGAGTAAAAAGAGCTGTGTTCATAATATCAAAGAAGCACAATTGGGTCACCTTTGTCACAGACTTAAAAAAAAATAACAACCAAAAGGCATAAGGCTGGATTTAGAATGTGCTTAAAACTAATTCCACAGCCTAACAATAAAGATGGTGACTCCTGCTGTTTCAAGTCCAGTTCCCCTTAGAGGCACAGATCACCCAGAAAGAGAAAGGGAATGCTAGCCTTTCAACAAAACTGAGGCTGACTTCAGTGGTCTTTACAGCAGAATCAAATACAACATGGGGGGAGGACTGACTGGGCCAAATCAGCACTCCTTGAAGCAAGATAAGGAAGATAACTTTATAGCATTTTCCCTGCGAAGCACTGATGGGCATACCATTAAGGCAACTGATTACAGTACAGTAAGAAGCCAGGGTCGTTTGGGTCTTTATTAAAGATTATTCATTTCTTGCATGCGGAGCTGCCAGACTATGGCTGTACATCACTTATGTGGGGCTTCTGGATTCTTCAAACACTATGTGTGTCTGATTAGAAAGGAAACAACATTCTTCTCGCTTTAGAGAAACTGACCTTCACTGACCAGAATTTTTATTCATACAAAGAATCCTTTGGCACACCAAATTTCCAAGCTCCCATGATCCTTCATCAGCCAGCTACAGTGTTAGTTCCTGTGCAAAATCAAAAAGTCTATAGAATCCCAGGTACTGCCTTGATTATTAACAGATAACACTGGAGCTTCTTCACAAAAGTATAATGTAAATTTGAAGCTGAGCTGACATTAACCAAACACTGTTACTGTAGTTTGCGCTGAACCTGTGTTCCATAAAGAAAGACACAGGGCTTCTGTTTAGTCATATGTGCCATGTGAGAAGTTAAGAGCTCCATTCCACATTCATTACCATCTAAGTATAACGTTCCTATTTTTACCCAAATGACTAGACACACACACTCCTCTTTTGGGAACAAAATCCATTATTTTAGACGACTGAAAGTTTATGTAATGAGGTGAGGCTGCTGTTAGGGATTCCTCTGGGTGACTGGGCTCTGCCTGATCCAGGAAAACAGGGACCACTGATGCCTCTTCAGTGCTCCTTGTGCTTTTAGTTAGTTAGCTGTGTCCAAACCTTCCTCTTTTCCAAACAAGCAGGAGCCTAGCCTGGGATCTTGGGAGCAAGGTCAAAAGAGCAAATGGCCTTTGTGGAGCAAGGAGTGACAAGGAGAGGCATCATAAAGGAAAATACCAAAACTGAAAACGGAGTAGATACTTTGAGGTGTCCATTTCAAGAGCTAAGTAGGAGCAGAATGAGGCTTCAGAACAGAAACAGAGAGTAGGGGGTCGAAGGCCCAACTTCGAGTGAGGCCCTAACTCATCAGCATGGGTGGGACCTCAGGTGCTTTCCTAGGGCCTCAGTCTTAGCAGTCAGCATACCTGGCCAAGAGCAACTAACTGCTAAGGAGGTGGATTCAATTCAGACAAATGTTGCAACAACGATCCAGAGCTAACTATACACCTGGGGGATCAGCTGTAAACAGTATGCTCGGCTTCAATCTGACTATGCAGTTTGGACTGCTGATTTGCTTCCACACAACACATTAAGTGTAAATAGGCCTACATCATGCCCTAGCCCCGGGGAGCGAGACAAAGCTCTTCACACCATGCTCACTCCTTGCAGCTTCTACTTCTAGATTTCAGTGTCAACAGGTTCACCACACAGGGGACCAGAGAAGCCAGTAGAGAATCAGTCTCCAGAAAGGACTGATTGATCACATAAGTACTAAGATAAAACCTCTTTTTATTTCCCTTTAAATTATTACTATGACAATTTCCAAGTTTCTAGATGTCTCTATCTCATTGTTTGGACTCAATGGTTGCTACGTCAATTTGCATTCAACTTTCCACACTGTGAAAAAGTTCTTGGATTCTTTCCTTGCCTACCCAAGATTACAATTTCACTGAAGATATGTGGCATTTACATATCCATCACTTAGTAGATACACGTTCCCTTCACCCCTTCTGGGTCTCAGTAAAATTAAGTCACGAAATTTTTTCTTTACCTGCCTGGTGTTTAGCCCATTTTTTCCCCTCCAAATAAAGCTCTCACATGGAGTAATCAACCCTACATGCTAGATACAAGAATAATAGATGCATTTCAGTGGAATCTGGAGAAGGGTGCTGAATTCTTAACTAATAAAAGTTATGTCAGGCCTCACAGTGATTAGTAGACCAATGACATCATTCACTCATTAGTTCCACAATGGGAATGGAAGAGGTAAAAAACTCATGAAGAGGTAAAAAAAATCTAGTCAGAAGACATGTACATGTGCAGGTAAATTAGAAATACAGGAGATATTATAACAGCGCCATATAATTCATATGAATGGAAAAGAAGAGTACTATGGACTAAAATTGGAGGTGGCTTCACAAGACAAATATCTTTAATCATTTAGGATTTGAATATGTAGAAAAAATGGGAAGCATTCCAAATCTGGGGTTAGATACAAAGGCACTGATACAAAGGAATTCCATAGCTATTTGATGGGAAAACTAGAAGGGGAAAAAAGGTTCTGCTGAAGAACAGTGGAGAATAAGTTTGGAAGGTGAACTAGAATGAGCCTTGGAGGATTTTTAGTGGTGGTTAAGCAATGTGTAATTTGTCATGTATGTCTGGAAGGGCTCTGAATGAGTGATGTGATAAAATCAGAGTTCTGGAAGATTAATCTGGCAGCAGCATGCAGAATGGACTGGAGAGAAAAGAATGGAGGTGGGAAAGAGGACTCAGTTACAATTCAGGTGTGGGATGAGTCAATCATTCCACAATTATGTAACGTTTTCCACGTATCAGATACTATTGTAGGTGCTGGGGTGCAGAGATGAACAAGAAACTAAGGCATGCTGCCTTCATGGGGTCCATATTCTAGAGAAGAGACTCTTTAATGTCAGACCATATCAGATAGTGATAAGCACAGGGGAGAAAGTAAAATAGGGTGAAGTGATGATGCCTAATGAAGGTTCTTTAAATACGGGATTCTCTGAACACGTGTTAAACTTTGAGCTGAGACTAAAGGAGGAACATTTCAGGGAGAGAAAATGCAAAGGTCCCAAGGTGAGGACAAACTTAACCTATAGAAACAGAAAGAATAGTATGGCTTGAGCATAGCACACAAGGGAAGAGGGGAATCAAGCAGGAGATGGGGTTAAAAAATGGTGACCTTGTGGGCTATGTTAAGGAATTGAGATTTATTCTGAGTACACTTAGAAGAGGGAAATGACAGAATCTCATATACATTCTTAAAAGATCACCTTAGCTGCTATGTGAAGAATGGATTGTTGGAGGCAAAACTGGGAGCAGGGGCCCAGTTAGGAGCTACAGCACTAGTCTGGGTGAGACAGGATGGCGATGTGGACTACAGTGGAAACAGAGCCAATAGGACTTTCCAATGGACTGGACATGAGGAATTGAAAAAAAGGTAGTAGTAAGGAAAATCCCTGCTTTGCTCTTGAGTCTCTGGGTGGATGGCAGTGCCATTTACTAAAATGAGGAAAGCTGAGGCAGGAACAGATTGAGGAATATGTGGGACGCAGTTAGGGACGTGTTGATGCTCAAGTAGAGAGTGACACAGACAGGTCTGGTACTCAGGAAATAAATCTAGGGCTGAAGATACAAATGTGAATCTCCATCGACTTAGGGTTTATATTTACAGCTATAGAACTAGGTGAGATCATCTAAGTAATATAAAAAAGACGAGGGCCTAAGAGAGATCTCTGGGGCAACCCAACATTTAGAGGTTGGATAGAGTGAAGCTAGCAAAGCAGGCAAAAAGAACAGTTGGTGAGCTATAAGGAAAACCAGAAAAGTGTGTCATCACAGAAGCCAGTGGGAGAAAATGTTTCCAGAATGAGGGAGCAGTTCACTGTCAATCAGAATGATAAGGGCTTAACTAGAATGGGGCAGTAAAATAATCTACCACAATTCAGAAGAGATGTGTCTGATCTTGCTTCAAAGGAATTAAATGTCTCCCCCTAAAATGAACTAACTCAAGTGACTCTTGCCAAATTTAACTTTTTTTTTTTTTTTTTTTGAGTTGGAGTCTCACTCTGTTGCCCAGACTGGAGTGCAGTGGCCACTCTGACTCTGACTCAAAAAAAAAAAAAGAAGGTATTTCTTGTGAGGATGGAAATAATGGGTTGGAGGAGAAGAGTGAGGCAAAAGTTGACTGGGTATCTTAAAAAGAGAGAATAAATATAAAAATCTTTGTACAAGTTATCAAAAGCAGAATACAGAAGGCTTAATGATTGATTATTAAATAATATGAAAAGATATTATTATTAATACTAATGATTCTATTGACTGAAATGTGCTTTTACTGGCCTTAAAATGGAAGAAGACTTAAATCTCTAGTAATAGTAGTTTCCAAAATAGGGAATTGCAAAACTGAATATTTCAAATAGAAAAAGCTGAAAATTTCATCTGTGAATATTATTTAGGAATTTTTAAAGTATGACATGACTGAATAAAGACCCAACATATTTATCTGCTACTAAGGATATCATTAAGTCCAGGCATCAAGTATTGGGTTGGTTTACTCAGGCTTCACAAAACTGTAAAACAACCACTTAAATTTAGTTTCTGAGAAATCAAGGTTTCCCCATGATAGGTTTTAAGCAAACACCAATTCTCTTCCTGTTGCTCTTTCCCAATACTTGTTTTTATTTCTCAAAGAGGGGAAAATTAAGTACCATTAATATTTTACCAAAGATATCCTTAATTCATGTGTGTCAAAAAAGCTGCTGTCTAGGTAATTGTAAAGTTGCATTTTATCGATAATCTTTAAAGACAAAACTTGATCCAAGTAGTTCTGAATAAATTGTCTAGAGAGGTCAAAATAAATTTAAATCAAGCCAGCTCCCACCAACTAATCAGTCAGGGGAATTAAGCATAAATCGTATTATTCTTCATTTCAAGCTTTAAAGTTAATCTTCATATATAGTTGCAGTTGGAATTCAGCATGTTTAAATTCCCTGAGTGCATTTTTAGGTAAAGATTTCATAAATATAAACCCCAAAGAGAAAGGCAACTGTCACTAACTAGTTCTGAGACTCTAGGCAAATAAATCCTCAGTTCATTAAGCCTGTTTCATCAAGCCTCAGTTTCATCAACTGTTAAATGGAAATACTACCATTTGTCCTGTTCTCTCATTTTAGAGACCCAGAGGAACCATGCCTGCCTGTGGCTTTGGGCCTCAAACATTCTCCTGATAAGAGAAGAGGAAATCGCATGCTAACCAAATGCCAAGGGAATAGCTTAAAACTGCACAAAGCCTTGAGCAAAGAATCTGAAGTAGTTTTTAACCTGCAGAAGCCTAGGACACTCAGTCCTTTAAAGGGGACCCAAATTCACTTACAGGTCTAGGCAGAAATGTAAAGGCACTGCTCATTGCAAACTCTCTTTTCTTATTCCTCAATCATAACTGGGAAGCCAGTGTGTCAAAAAGGACTGAGTTGAGAATTGGGAAGGTGACACTAAGGCACTCATCTTGCACCTATTTAAGCATCTGAGATAAAAAATGCCCCCCCCCCAGAAAATAAATAATGCATTTTTAATGAAAGATCCTCTTCATCTTGGCATTCTCCTCCATGTCCAGAAGCACTGCTGTCTTTGCCTTGGCTGTAGCAAGCTGTCAAATGTGAGGTAGAAGGAGAGAGCAGTCTTCAGTGTGGGTAAGAGTTTGTTTTAGCATCTTTAGACCTTTCCAGATCATTGCTTCAGAGGAGTCTACTTGGTAATAGGGTTGGTGCACATAACAATGTCAGGAAAAGTTTCCAGAAAAACAATCAGCTAAGAAAAATAAAATGATGGTGCTAATGAAGAACAGTGACGTATTCTCACGCTACACCCCTTCTAGCTTCCAGGAGTCCAAAGGGAATTCTAGAAAAATTCCTGCTAACCAATGGGGTTTGCACATACTGCACCCCTCCCCTCCATCCTCAACCCCAAAGATACTGACTCAGCAACTGGCCCAGAGCCAGAGCAGCATATTCCAAATTGAGAGTGTGCAACAATGTTCAGTTCAATTATGACATATGGCTGCAAAGCTGTTTCTGAAAGCCAAGAAAACCAGAATAATGTGGCTGGGTGATATCATACATGAGAGCTTAATAGAGTTTAAAAACCAATTAGAAAATTCCTTCATTCCATAAAGATAGTATTAAGAAGAGGGCAAAATCATTCTAGTTCAAGGGATGGGAACAAAATATATAAAGAATTATGCAGACTCTTTTCCACATTATCCTTCTTAACTAACATGACCCATTCCCCTTTGAAGATATCTCCGATACTTAATACTGACCCAGAAAGAAGCAAATTTCATTAAAGCATCTTAGTCTTATTGTGCTCAGCTAGTAATGCCAGTTTCCTTGCTATTTCAAAAGCACACAATCTCATTTCCAAAAGCAACTGCTTGCAGTTCAAAAACTGTCCACCCAAGCAATGTCTTCCCTTTGTCACTAATATTCTACCCATTTCCACTTCTTCTTGCCAAAGAGATGAAATTATCCTCAGGCCCACACAAAATCTAAAAGGTATTTCATTCATTTCTAGCCATGTCGTAGCAAATGACTCTGGATATTTGAGTTGTTAAAGCCAGCATTACCCTGGACTTGTGATACCAAGAAGATCTAGGCCTGTAGAAGTACAGTGTTCAATCTAAATGTTGGGAACCATCCACTCTTGACACGAGGCCCTGGCAACCCTCAGTTTTGTGAGATTCTACAATCTTCTGAGTCCTATTTTTTTTTTGTTTGAGTTGGAGTCTCACTCTGTCACCCACTGGAGTGCAGTGGCCGCTCCCGGCAACCTCGACCTGCTGGGCTCCGGTGATCCTTCTGCCTCAGCCTTCTGAGTAGCCGGAATTACAGACATGCGCTACCACGCCCAGCTAATTTTTTGATTTATTGTAGAGATGAGGTCTCACTGCCCAGGCAGGTTTCGAACCCGCGGGCTCAGGCAATCCACTCACCTCAGCCTCCCAAAGCGCGGGATTACAGGCTGAGCCACCGAGCCCGGCTCTATTCTATTTTTTAACAGCAATCACTGATAGATTAAAAAAAATTTTTTTTGAAATTGGGAAGTCACTTTGGAGATTTCCCTTGCTTTATGGATTAGGAACTAATGCCTAACCTTTCACAATACATTTTTTGTTGATGTATCTAGATTTTCTTCTTGAATAACCCATTGTATTTTTATAATGAGACCAACACAGAATTTGAGAACCAGAAAGGATCCCCATGTTCAGCCTCCTTTCTTCAAAAAAAAAAACAAAACTCAAAAAACTTTACATATTAATCATTAGAGTATACTAAATAACAGATACCATATTTTATATAAGTCCTAATTTAAGGTTGGAGCAAATGAAGATAGTCTTAGCTTTAGATGGCAGAATTATTTTATCATAAGAATGAGGTTTTGTTCTCTAAATCTAAAAAGATTCATATTAATTTCAATTTTGCACCTGGAGAAAAAGCTGAATTTAGATCTCTTTTTTTTCCAGACTTATGTCCTAAATTGCCTCACCTGACTGAGTTTCTATCAAATAAAAGTATCCTTTCTCTTGGCTGAGTAGAAGGACTACATGTTTTAAGAAGTAAAGGGTTGGTTGGGCAAGGTGGCTTACACCTGTAATCCCAGCACTTTGGGAGGCCAAGGTTAGAGGATTGCCTAAGCCCAGGGGTTCAAAACCAGCCTGAGCAAACTGGCGAGGACTTGTCTCCACAATAAATAAATACATTAATTAACTGGGTGTGATGGCATATGCCTGTAATTCCAGCTACTTGAAAGACTGAGGTGGAAGAATAACCTGAGCCCAGCAGGTCAAGGCTGTGTGGCTGGGAGGGTGCCACTAAACTCCAGCCTGAGAAACAGAGTAAGACTCTAACTCAAAAAAAAAGGAAAAAAAGGGCTAAAAAAAATCAAATAATTCAATGTCATGTCCTTCCCTCCTGACTAAACTCAAAATCATTTCCCCACTATTTTATGATTAATATAAAAAAGTACTGAAACAATGAGAGGAAATTCACTTGTTTCCAGTTGTAACAATCTGATTTCTGCTGCAATCCCATTGGCAACAGAAGAAAGCTGTATATACCACATGACTGTCCTGATACAACACAAAAGAGCTGTCAACTTTGAACTCCTTTGGAATGTTATTAGTAAAGTAGAAAAGACAAGTGTGGATTTCCTTCAATACTATTTGGGTAACCTAGACTTAAAATAGTGACCACATTTAGGTCCTCTAGCCTTAAGACAGGACCAAACCAAGATACTGGTGCCCTCAGGAACCTAATAATGTGCTGCACCTTCAAATGGATATTCTTCAAATATTTGCTGAACAGGTGTTTGGGTGAGGAGCTGAACACCGCAGGCCTGAAGGAAATGTGAGGACAGCGCTGGTGGAATCTTTTAGCTTATGTATTGCACTCAACATGACAAAGGCCCAGGAACTGACTAGGCCAGATCTCCTTGGAAGGCAGTTTGATGACCATGTAATGGATTCTCAAATACACCCTTCCCTGCTCCGAGCTGTTTAGTAAAGCATTACTTTTAACTGCATCTAGTAACCCCATGAAACGAGGTTATTGTTTTATATATTTTTTCTCTATCTTCTTGCATTCTCAATGATGTTCTTATGCTCCTTATAGATTCAGTTTCCCTTCAGGGGATGTCTTTTAATTCCTATAGCATGTACGGAGCATTTGCAATGTGCCAGGCACTGTGTCACGAACCAGGAATATAAAAGCGATTAAGATATTGTCCCTGCCCCGAAGGAACTCACACCTTGGTCAGGAGAAAGACTGACAAACAAGTAACACAATACCACAGCAATGGAGGCTATGACCGTAAGAAGTCTGTTACTAGATATTACTGGTGAAATGGTCTGATATCCTTGGAGATGGATATTTTCTAAAAATAGCTACTTTGAGTTTTCCTTTCATTTCTAGAAACTTTAACTCTGGAAATGATTGGAATAAAAAGAGAATAATGTTTTCATTACTCTCCATCCCCGTCCATCCCTGTGACTATACTGGGATGGGGAATTAGGGATGTAGAATCATATCTATGCTAAACTTAGCCAAATCTTTTCATTTTGCATATTCCCAAATTATTTCGTTCCTAGAACTTACTATGCAATACTAGGAGAAGGATGAAGGAAGCTCATCTACTGCCTGCTATCTGTATAGCTACACATACCTGATCCAGATGGTTTTTCTCCTTCGAAATAATTGCAAACAAGATTAAAACTGCATTCAGGAACTAGTCCAGCTGGCTTTTGGCCTTCTCCGATGTACACTCCTTGAATAAAATAGTGGCAAAAATTAGATTTAAAATAGGGAACATAAAAAAACCTCACTGCTTGTACCAGATCACCTCAAGGTCCTGCTATGTTTGAAACCCCAGGTCCTAGCATTAGAGTAACTGAATGCATATGCCAGCTAGAATATACACAAGTTATGAAATATAAAAACTTTAACAATAAAAAGTAACATTTTAAAGACATCTCTCACAGTGCCTCTGAGTATTTGGGAGCCAGGTATCTCGAACAAAATAGAAACACAGTCCAATAAATTCCCAAATTGGAAAAAGAAAATCCTCATTTCTCTTACTTACTTGCCAAGAATCCATCTAAATAAAACCACACAGCCACACAGTCCTCTTATAAAAGAGACCAAAAATATAGACATATATATTGATCCTTTCCTGGCAGGTGGCTACTACTGACCACAGCAAGTAGGGAAGAAAGAAAATCTGGGGATTCTGCCTGTCTAAAGCACCAGTCCCACCAATCTTAATTTTCATTAACAGGGCCTTTCTGGTTCCAGGCAATTCCTCAGCATAGCAAGACCCAGGTTACTGGGCTGTGACATTTCACACGGAATCATGATTAGTTCTGCTTTGCCCCAATATTACTATAAGCACTCTGTATTTCCAGGGTACACTTTTCCCCCCAAAAGTTTTAAATCTCTGTTATTAACCTATAAAGTACCTCAAGGTATACAGCTCCAAACAGTGGTAGAGAGCTTCATATGCATTTTTGTAAGCTATTTCTCAGAATATTTACTAAAAGACAACTGTGGCCTCTAATAGGAACCTTGCTCAGTGTCAGGCACAAAGAGACACAGCTGTAGCGGCTGCTTAACCAGGGCAACGTGTAGTTATAGGAGCCTCACTAATGCTGGGAAATATGCTATAAAGTGTCAGGGTATAACAGATCCTAGACACTACTGCTGTCCTTGAGGAACTAAGAATCTTGGGGCAAGCTAGGCCACACTGCAGGTTTTTTTTCAAAGGACTCTACAATATAAAGTAGTATATAAACACTGGCTACTAAAAAAAAAGAATAAAGATCACCTAGGTAAAAGTCTTTGATAAAGACAACCTTAGAAACAGTCACATGCCTATTCAATTCAATGACAATTTAGGGAGATTTTTCTACCCATGGACTTATTAAAAAATTGTATGAGTTGATATGTCAGGAGTGACTGACAAGGCTAACTATTTGTTGAGGCTGTACAGTCTCCATTTTATTCTCTCACTGTCCAGTACCCAGAAGGCTCCTTTTGCCCAATAAAGTGGAGAGGAGGCCCAGGCAGCTGGTCCAGAGACTCCGGGTACTCACAGTGTTCCCTGCTGCACCTTCCAACCTTTTCACCCCAAATAAAGGTCAACATGGCTGCTCAAAAATATTTACTTAAAAAGTTAGTGGACTGCCAAGGGTAATTATATTACCACTTCAAAAATTCAGTTAAACCTGGGACGAGGCATCTGTGAATCACTGAAAGAAGCATGAAGCATGTTTTTTTCTTCAAAAAGCGTCCTTTTCCCTTCCGTCTTTTATTTACTTCCCAGAGCGCCACCACGCACACACTCACAGGCGTTTGTAATCTCCCCGGTGCTTTATGGATGTATGGCTCCCGATTTAATTAAATTCCCTCTAATTGGCAGCGTGAGCCACAGCGAAGGGCTGACAAGTTACCCTTGACCGGGAGCCGCCAGCGCCCGCCCTCGGCGCGGGGCCACAGGATGCACCTGAGCCTCGCGTTGCCAGCGTCGCCGCTTCCGCCCCGAACCCCGCACTTCCGCCCGGAGCCCATCCCACGCCCCGCACTTCCGCCCCGCGCCCGCCTGGCGCCCGACACTTGCGCCCTTCGCTGTCAGTGGGCTGCCTGTGGCTGATTTTCCTCAGCTCAGATCATATTCCATTGCTGCTCTCAAGGGTGGCTGTGCCTATACCAAACCGTGTGAAAAGAGTGACACAAAAAGGAAGACTTTTTTCTTAAGCCACAGAAAAGTGATCCCGCGTTTTGGGAACCATTTAATGACGAGCCTCAGGCGCGGGAGACTTTTTGAGACGGTGCTGTCCAGGCCATTTTTATCTTCTCAGCATGCATTCATTCATTTGTTAGTTTATTGTTTATTGTCCGCCTCCTCTGGGCCCTGGCTGAACTAGGTTATGGGAGCACGATAAGCAAAACCGGCAGTCTATCCGCCCCAAACTTAAAATTGTGTAGGGAAGGCAAATATTAGGAAATTAT
Organism: Carlito syrichta; assembly: GCF_000164805.1. Classification (NCBI taxonomy): domain Eukaryota; kingdom Metazoa; phylum Chordata; class Mammalia; order Primates; family Tarsiidae; genus Carlito; species Carlito syrichta. The sequence goes on from NW_007253887.1 coordinate 472,579, forward strand.
CCTTTACTAATATAAGGCATTTATTCAGCTAAGTGCTTTAAAGGGAAGAAATATGAACCTATGGAAAGATGAGTTGATGTAGTTGAAGAGGTAGCTTTGGGGCTGGAATACGAAGGGCATGGGACAGGGAACAGAGCTCTCCCGGCTAAGGGAGGGCTGGAGGCAGCGCGGTATGGACCATGCACTGAAGACCAACTAGTAAGGCTGCTGCGTAGAGAGAATGGGGACCCGAGGTGGAACCAGGAGGGAGAGGAAGCCGGAGCCGTGCCATGCCGGGCCTTTGGGGCTTGTGATAAGGGTAGCTAGAGAAATTTCCACGTTACCCTTTGTATGTGAAAAGGAGGTCGAACAGATTGCTTTTCCTTTTTGAAAGGATCCCTCAACTGTGGAAAGGAAATGAGAGGAATTTAGGATAGACAAGGGCAGAAAAAACAGGAAGTCAGGAGACTACTAAGTAGTCCTGGTTCCAGGTATGTTGGCTTGAGTCGTGGTCTTGCAAATAGTGAGAAAATGATGGATAATAATTATAGTAATACTCAAAGCTAGCATTTATTGATTGCTCAACAAAAGCTTTATCCACTCATAAGTCTGTTTAATCCTGAGAACAATCCTTTTAAGTATTTTTGGTACCATTTTACAGATGAAGAAATGGAGGCTTCATAACTTGCCCAAGTTCTCACAGCTAGGAAGGGGCAGAGTTAGAATTCTATCTCTTACTGTCTGATGCCGTATTCACGAGCTTACCAAATGCATTCTAAGTACACATTCAAAGAGATTTTTTTTTAAAGATCAGGAATAAATTCTTTAAACAAACCACACTGATTATGTGATATTGCTAGAGGACACATTTAGAAAGAATGCCAAAGTTCTTACTTTATCACTTTAGCATTTGCTGATAGCTAAAAGGGTATTTTGTGATTGTCGACAGGCTCCCTATGGTTATTTCTGCGTTGACACACTCTGATGAGATCTATTTTTTTTCTGAAAAAGTAAAAGCTAATTGATAAAATGCACTCCACCTACCAGTTGCTGATAGAATATCTTTACAGAGTAATTCTGCTTGGGTCTAGTGATAAACACATTGGTGGAGTATGCATAACTTTCATTTTGTGAACTGAGAAAAGCTTCCTGGAAATGTAAGTCCAGAGCCACTTCCAAATCTCATTTCTTGTTGGAAAACAAAGCTTCATAAAATAAAATGGATTTATGAAACCTGATTTCGCCTACTGAAGGAAAAGAATGAATTTGCTAAGGCAAACAATGAAGGCTTTTAGCATTGGCCATGGGTAAATTTCTCTAAGGAGTCAAAAGTTTGCAAATTTTCAGAACTTGAGTTTAATTAGTAAGAATTTTGGGGGGTTGTTAAGTGATGGCACAAGATTTGGAGACTCCACATTATTGTTTTGGTTGAGCAGAGTCCTGTGAAATGTCTGGGAATCCCTGAGAACTCACCGTAGTTGGTGCCAAGTCACTTTGGGGGTGCCTGGTTGACTGTCACGAGCCCAGAGGACCAGTTGAGCCTCTAGATCCAGGACTCACAGTTCTGTGCATAGGAGCTTTGCTTGCGAGTGTCTGGAGCCTGACTGGGAAAAATGGTTTTCTTCAAAATAAAATATGGACAGCTAGAGAAAAATTAATAAACATTTATTAGCTGGTCATAGAATCGAACATGGTGTCAACTTCATTAATGGCTGGATTTAGCATCGATAACAACTTTATTACATTGAAAAGCAGTTTTTAGATAAGATGCTTCCACTGAGTGAGATTTCCGAATATGTGATGAGTGTTAAGAAATAATAGCATATTTTAAGTTAGTTTATCTAAATAATTTTAAAAGAAAAATTATAAAAATTCTTGTATAACAAAACTATTTTTTTTTTAGAAAGCAGGATTTATTGAAAGAACAGAAAAACTCCCACAGTGGGAGGGGACCTGAGAGGGATGCCCGCAAAATTATTAAACGTGGTATGTATACACCTTTTAATATATTTCTTTTCTTTTCTTTTCTTTTTTTTTTGGAGTAGGAGTCTCACTCGTCGCCCAGGCTGGAGTGCAGCAGCATGCTCACGGCCACCGCCACCTCTGCCTGCTGGGCTTAGGCAATTCTTCCGCCTCAGCCTTCCAAGTAGCTGAATCTACAGACACATGCCATCACCCCGGCTAGTTTTTTGTGATTTATTGTAAAGATTAGGTCTCCCCAAGTTTTGGTCTTGAACCCACAGCCTCAGGCAATCCTCTCGTCTCGGCCTGACAAAGTGCTGGGATTACAGGCTGAGCCACTGCACCTGGCCATAATATATTTCAAGTGATATGAAAGTATGAGTGTTTAGAGGCTATAAAGGTCTTAAGATAGCATTGAGTCTTGTACAATTTTTTTCGTTCAAAACATGCCTGTCAGTGTTTGGCCTGCATCTTGTGCTCTAGGTCTGGACTCCAATTCTATGTTCTGCCTTGTCAGTCTGAGTAGGACTGGTGGTGCAGGGATCTCTGTGTTCTAGAATGTTAGTTCAGAACTCACCTGCATTGAGTTCTTCAATGGTTAGCTCCGAGGCCGAAGCCTGCTCTAGAGAAAGCTTGCTACTACAGTCTGGCCTGCAACTCTAGAGATAACTGTGAGGCTACTGTAGAAGACACATGATCTGTTATTCCGGAGATGACCTGGAGCCAGGCTTCCCTCCTGAGGCTTCTGAAGGGCTGGACTTGTGGGTGTGGAGGGAGGCATCTTCACTCCTGCCCTCTTGGCTTTGCCTCTGCGAGGACAGGAGTAAAGGAACAGCCTTTGATGTCTCTGCAACCCCTACGGAATGGCTTAGAAGAATAATGTATGTCTAGGCAGGTAGTGACTGTCATGCCATGTCTATTTTACAGTAAACTAACTCTGTACTGTCACTCAAAGAACGTGCGATCTGAACTTTGACTTGGAGGGACAATCTCAGTAATTGTCACAATTGGGCGATGTAATCCTTGTGGTAGAGGTATTCAGAAACCTGGTGGGTTTTCTTTCCTGGTGTTTTTCTGGTCTTTACAGTGAGCATATTTGTTTATCTCATGAATCTCTCATCCCCAGCACTGCAACTCTGCAGGAAATGATCTGTAAGGGCCAGATATTGTGTTATGTTTAAGGTTATAGAGAAAAAACAGTGGCAATCTCCCAAAAAAAAGACAGGCTTCTGAGTGTGGGATGTGTTGGGTCAGTGGGGTCACTCTTGACTCCCCCCAGGCCAACCATTACAGGAAGCAGAATTATAAGCCCGTCTCACCAGGGGAGAATGGACCTCAGAAGTCTGCTTTCTATGTCCCCTTTGACATTTAAAAAACTCTACTGTTGTGCCAGACATTCAGAGGAGAGTGAAGAAAATTTTAAAAGGAGAAAAATGTTTGTTTTAAGGCTTGCTCAGTAATCCACTTAGGCCATTTACATAAACAACCTTTCCATGTAAACACCATTAATTATGCAGCTTAAGAGCCAAATAAAAATGCTAAAAAAATAAAAGTAATTGTAGAATATATTAGTATGGCTTGAGTGCACATATATTATAGAGAAACTGTAGACTTTTACATTTCATTGAGGGAGGTGGCTGTGTTTTTTTCTGTTGTTTAAGCCACTAGGATGGAACCAACAGAAATGACATCTTACAAATGGATACCAAAACTGTTAAAGTTTAAACCCATACTGGCAATGAAATTACAGTTTTCACAGGGGCCTTGACTCACTTTTTATCTGTCTTGAAAAGATTGTGGGGCAAGATGAGGGTTGAGTGTCCTGTGGATTTCCCCAGAAGGTTTGTTGGAACAAGACCACTGTTGTCTACTCCAAAATCGGTAGCCTCCAACCTCCTTTCACCTGTAATAACAGAAGATTGCTGTGTCTGTGCTAAAGGAAATGAATCGTGTGCAGCTTGCCAGGCACTAAGAAGAAGGGCAGGAACTGAAACTGTTGAGGAAATATGGTATAGGGGACCTTGTAGCAATAATAACAGTCTACATTTGTATCATCCTTTTGTAGTATTCCAAGTGTTCTTATAGGTATTATTTAGTTTCCTCACAATGATTCTGTAAGATAGATAAGGTGTGTATTTTTATCAATCCCATTTTACAGACAAGGCAACTGAAGCTTCGGGAAGGAGAGCACAATGAAGCAGGGACTGGAAAGCATTTCCAAACTTACCTCTATATTTTTTCCACTACCCCATTCATATTTCTTTTTAAATGTAAATGAAAAGAAACATGGTTCAGTTCATAGCAATATTTTGTGTTCTGTAAAGTCTTTTAAGAATGTTTGAGTACATTTACATCATTTCCTCAGGGAAAGTTTTGTTTTACCTGGAGAGGCAGGAAATGGAGTTGCAATGGGAAAAGCTTTTCATTTTTATGGATTAAACCCATCTGTTTTGTTCACTAAGGCTAGATCATGGAAGAGGATAGATTTCTCATGGCATAAAGAGAAGAGAGTGAAAAGCACCTCCTTTGTTCCCTGGTGCAGATTCACACCCATCCAGGCAGCCCTGTTAAGACAAAATGGGCAGCCAGCCTATCAGTCAGAAAGAGAAGATTCTGCTGTCCTCAAATATGCCCAACATGCTGAACGTCCTCTGCAAAGTTGAAGTTGACATTTATTGCCAGTTGAGGAATGATTTTTTTTCCCCACAGATTTGAACCTCCTTCAGAGAAATATGCTTAAATATTTTACTCGATCATCTGCTGTGCCTGCACAGCACAAAACAAAGGGAAATTGTCTTTTATTCACTTATTCAGATTAATTCTTACTAAATGCCTACTATGTGCCAGAGTCATGCAGTAGAACACTAGTGTAGACCCAGACACAGTAGAGTTCACAGTCAGGTGGGGAAATCAATATTAATCAAATGATGATGTCAATAAATATTTACTGTAGAAGTCCCCTCTTCAATGAAAGTAGACCTGTAACTAGTTAATTGAAAATGCAGGTAAAGTGGAAAATCATATATATACACACATGTATATGTACACATATACACATTTATATACTTAAACCATTTTTTTTTACTTAAAACACATCTGTGAACCACCATTTGCCAAATTTGTTAGAGCCAAGATGCTTTTTCGAGGATCAATCCAGTCATTGAAGTTTTACATTATCTTCCTTATACAAAACTGACTCACAATGATACGATATACGTATCATCTACAATTTCCAGTTTCATATACTTTAAAGTAGAGGGAGAACTTAAAGGCACTTGTGAAGTAATTTAAAGTCATTTAGATTTTATTTTTTCCCCAATCTTTTATACTTGTCTTGCCTACAACTCATTTAAGACCAATTATTTTCCCCAGTTTTTTTCGATCTTTCCAAAGCATTTAACTTACCTTTCAAAGAAACAGCAACTCTCTTTTTAGGCTCATATTTGATCAGTTTATGTGATATTTAATTAAACTACATAATTATAGTAATCAAGTACAACTGCTACAAACAGGTTTAGAAACAAAAACAACCCATTCTTGGTAAGCACAGGCTCAGCTGGTGGGGATCTAGGTGCTGAGGGTGACAAGCTCAGAATCTGCAAGTGTTTACCGTGCTCTGGACATCGGTCAATACATTTTACAGGGGGGATTTGAAAACATCAGTTAATTCCCAGAGGTACTCAATTAAGAGAGCTTCTGGCCAGGCTCAGCCTCTAATCCCAGCACTTTGGGAGGCCGAGACGAGTGGATTGCCTGAGCCTGTGGGTTCAAGACCCACCCGGGCAACTTGGCGAGACCTCATTTCTATAGTAAATCAAAAATTAGCTGGGCGTGGTAGCGCACGCCTGTAGTTCCAGCTACTTGGAAGGCTGAGGCGGAAGGATCGCCTGCGCTCAGCATGTCGAGGCTGCAGTGGCTGGGTGTGTGCCACTGCACTCCAGTATGGGGAACAGAGTGAAACTCCAACTAAAAAAAAAAAAAAAGGAGAGAGACAGAGAGCTTCTATAGTAATTAAAAATGAATTAACTTTACTGAGGAAAAGCAATGGGTGCCATAATGGTCTGTAACTGGGGGCTGTTCCTTAGTCTTGAGACATCAGGAAAGGCACCTTAACTGTTGGCCTGAGGTCAGAAGAGTGTTAGGGTTATCTCAGAGAGGGACTGGGGCAGTGGTCAGGCAAAAATGTTCCAGGCAGCAGGTACCTCAATATGGTGTGAGTGTGGAGGGAGGATATAGTGACAATGAGGACCTGAAAGAAGCCAGTATGGCTGGAGCAGAGAGAGGCAGCAGGGAAGCAGTGCAGGATGTGGAAGAAGGAGGTAGAGACCGCTTCATGAGAACTTTCTAAGCTCCGACAAGCACAGGGGTCTTCATCCCTATTGATAACAGGAAGCTTCCAAAGCATGTGAGGCAAGGATTGTTCTTGTTTGATCAGAAGCATCGGCCAATTTGTAGAGCTGAGACCCCCAAATGTAATTTGGGCACTTGGATTGTTTGTTTTCCTAATGTAAATACACTATAGAAAATGGAGAGAAAAAACTATTTTCTTAACCTCTAGCATCAGAATTTCTCTTAAGGAGAAAACTGTTCTCACTCAGGAAAATACATCATCAGCAGCTTGTGGGGCAACTATGAGGATCTGAGGGTAGGTATGAACATAATAAAAGATGTTGAATATCTCTGCTGACAAACAAGAGGAAGTGAGAGAGGAAGAAGGGGGTGTTGTATTAGTTTTCCAGTTCGGCTCTAATAAAGTAACACAAACAGAGTGGCTTAAAATAACAGACTGAAATAATTTTGGAGGCTAGACATCCAAAATCGAGGTGTCAGCAGGGCCATGCTCCCTCTAAGGGCTCTGGATAGAATCTCTCCTTGCCTCTTCTGAGCTTCTACTGGTGTCTGGCCATCCTTGGTGTTCCTTGGTTTGCAGCTGGATCTCTCTGGCTTTGCCTCTGTCATCACATAGTGTCTTCCCTGTGTATCTCTGACTGTATGTCTTCTCCTTTTCTTTCTTTTTTTTTTTTGAGTAGGAGTCTCACTCTGTCGCCCAGGCTGGAGGACAGTGGCATGCTCACAGCCACAGCAGCTTCAAACTGCTAGGCTCAGGCGATTCTTCCGCTTCAGCCTTCCAAGTAGCTGGAACTACAGACACATGCTACCACACCCGGCTAATTTTTTATTTATTGTAGAGATGAGGTCTTGCCAAGTTGCCCAGGCTGGTCTCGAACCCTCAGGCTCAGGCAATCTTCTTGCCTTGGCCTCCCAATGTGGTGGGATTATAGGTTGAGCCACTGCATCCAGCCAAAGATTTTATTTCTAAATAAAATTGCATTCACAGGTAATGGGGTTTAGGACTTAAATATATCTTTTTGGAGAACACATGCAACCCACAACAGGTGTGAAGGGAGAGAGGTGAGAAGGATCAGATAAATCTTGGGAGGTTAAGAGGCTAGGGTGGCTACAGCCAGTAAGAAATCACTGGTGGTAGAATGGTTGAAAGGACTAACAAGGGGTTTATAAGTGCTTTTCTTCCAGTATAAGATGTGACTGCCTTCAAAACGTCTTTTCATTGAACCCAGAATAGTGACTTCTACCTTTTCAGTGAAAGTTCTACTAAATACGTGTTTGTTGATGCTTTGGTGGTGAAGGGGGGGGGGGGGGCAAGTGACAAGTGGAGTTACGGAGAAGGACATAGGTCTCATGTTAGGGTCACTGACATAAAGGGCACAATCATAGGAAACCTCCAGAGAACAGTTTATTAGAGGCTGGAAAGCTGTAAAAAAAAAAAAAAAAAGCCAGTAATTCTGTGACTGAACCCCCCTCCCCTGTCCCCAGGTGTTCAGAGAAATACTGAGTTTCCACAACGTCTTATATTGTTTGGCAATCGCATCTCCAGCTTGCTAGTTTAGGGCCAACAAGAAAAATCTTCTCCTTCACTTAGTGCTGTCAGCCTTTTTAGGGCACAGTTCAGGATTTTAGCTATATCAGGAGTGTTCATGAGTTACTTTCGAAAAATCCTGTATTGTACATCTCTTGCCTTCCCATTTTCTAAATATAAAAACTCCAAATTGACTATCACTTTGATGGTGGGAGAATGTTCTCTGAAGTTCAGTTTTCACTTCTTGTCATTTTTTCTCCTTACTTCAATACAACTTTACATTTTATTTCTGGATCAGTGACTGAGGCGCTGAAGCTCTTCCATGCCGTTCACTCAGGTTGGTGCCCCGACTCTCAAAACAAAGGAAATGATTTCCTGTAGTGAGTCCAGATGTTTGTGTTCAGCATTATTGCTATTAGCTATTGAGTCTGAGAGTTGTACAAAATTAAATCTGTCCTTGAGGCCTGGAAGGAAAGACAATCTTCATAACAGTTTAATATCCTCAGAGTGAAATACCCTGAAGTGAAGGAAGAACTACCATCTTCATGAACTACAGTCCTACACGACAGCCTTTCTGTGCGTTTCTGTGCTTCATTTACATTGGTATTTAACACAAATGTGGTTTTAAAGCACATAAAAGCCTCCTTAAAACCTAAGTAACTGGCAAACGGTTAGAATAATTAATAAAGCAGGGTTTTTTTCCTCCCTGTAAGCAGCTCAAGGGAAATGAGAAAACTTACAGTTGGCAAAGGTATTATTTGTGGCTAATCCATCTTGCCTGTTTCTACTTTCACCCGGCAACAGAAACATAGGTGCTTATGAGCACTGAGCTACTCAGGCAAATAAAGCAAGAGCAGGGGGATTATCCAGAGACTGTGAATACAATGCAAGGTAATGTTTGGGTATTTAGGCAAGAAGCCTCTAGGGTCTTCTCCCACTTCGTGAGTCCTGCAAGGATTGTTGGCTATAAAGGCTGGATGATGCTCTATTGTACCCCTTAAGGAATTGGCTAGTCCATCCATTCTTACCCCTCTTCCCCCATTATGTCAGGGAAACTGGCAGTCCCTGGGTTCTGTAAAAAGATGTATTCTTTTGGTGAACTTCATAGATATCCTCTTCAGCCTTCAAGAACCAGCTGGTCTCTCGTTTGAACCAAGTCTTGTCTGCATGACTCCTGCATGCTGAGGGAAGGTATCCTTCACAGAGAGGCCCTCCAGAAAATGCTAGAGGAGAGGCCTCTGAAGTTCCCTTTGACCCAAGGCCTACACCATGTGTTAGGCTTTCTAGTGCTATACAAGTATATGGTACTCTTCCATAATTCCTGCTCGCCCTTAGTAGCCCTCACAACAACCCTTTAAAGACAGCTACTCCACCAGAATAAAAGATGCCAGGCTTCTATAGCAGCAGTCCCCAACCTTTTTGGCATCAGGGACCAGTTTCATGGAAAACAGTTTTTCCCCAGACTGGGGTGTGTATGTGATGGGCAATGGTTTTGGGATGAGTGAAGCGCATGACATTTATTGTGCACTAAATTATTATTATTATTACATTGTAATATGTAATTAAATAATTATACAACTCACTATAAGAAAAAACAAGAGGCATGGACAGAAGTGGTAAATAAATAAGGGGTGGGCCACGCACGGACTTAAATAAGTGTCAGATTCTGACTTAAAACCTGCCTGCCACCAGATGCAGCTGTACAAGTGAAGTACATGAACTCACTTGCCACTCGCTGATGGAGTTTTGATACGAATCTGCAATCAACTGATTTATTATGGTCTCTGTGCAGTCAAACCTCACTGCTAACATTAATCTGTATTTGCAGCCACTCCTCAGCGCTGGCACCATCACCTCAGCTCCACCTTAGATCATTAGGTATTAGACTCTCGTAAGGAGCATTCAGCCTAGATCCCTCACGTGTGCAGTTCACAATAGGGTTCGTGCTCCGATGAGAATCTAATGCTGCTGCTGATCTGACAGGAGGCGGAACTCGGGAAGTAATGCCAGTGATGGTTGGGAACGATGATGGGAAGTGACTGTAAATACGGATGAAGTGTTACTTGCTCACCTCCTGCTGTGTGGCCCGGGTGAAATGGTGGTGGGGAAGCCCCGTTCTATAGTACCCTTGTTTTTTTTTATTTTTGAATTGGAGTCTCACTCTGTCGCCCAGACTGGAGTGCAGTGGCACGCTCCCGGCC
>NW_007253887.1:482618-518710 GCF_000164805.1 Carlito syrichta
GTCTTGAACCCGCGGGCTCAGGCAATTCACTCACCTCAGCCTCCCAAAGCACGGGATTACAGGCTGAGCCACCGAGCCCTTGTTTTGGCCACAACCCAAGCCCAAGACCCTCTTTCAAAGCTCTGTGTAAACTCTCAATGGCCACCACACATTAAAAAGATTAAAAGAGAGGGGAAAAAAACAATCTCAGCTTGAACTACCCATACATCTGCTCCCTGGAACTCATTACCTTGCGGACATAAAGCATTCTTAAGTTTTAAACATTTCATTTTTTTTTAATAACAGCAAATCAAGTTGACCAGGACTCAGAAGACATATCTTGAAATGGTAATATATTTTAAAAGATTCTTTATAAAACCACAAGTGGTAGCTACTTTCTGGGAAAAAGTAGAAGACTGAAGGATAACAATACTTTGGCAGGTTTGAATGTAAGAAAGAGTGGGGATCAGTTATTCTCATTAGTCAAGGAGACAAGACGGGAGTAACTGGCATATGCTTGGTGGGATAAAAGAAATTTAATACATGAAAAATCTGGTAAGTACAAGGAAACTCCAGTATTGTCCTCTTATACTGCTGGTGGCAATTCAATTATGCCATAGTCACACTTATTTTGTAATTGTTACTGGTGAAGGCATGGAGCATCTCTGTGAAATTTCTCTCTCTTTCTTCCCAAGCATGTGTGTGCATGTGTGAAAGGAGAGATAGGTTACGAGCTCCATTCATCAGGGGAAATGCTCAAAATCTAGAATCATTTTTCCTTTCCTTCATTGTGAGGTAGGCGGTCACTTTGAAGACATCTTCCCACCGTTTCTTGGCCACCATGGCCTTATTCTGGGGTTATTTGTGGCTTCCTGGTTTAGCACAATTCTTTCTGGTCATCATTGTCACATAAGTGCAGGTAACAAGGGAGAAAAATCTAACCAAATGGAATAGTCACTTCAACATGTTGGTTTCTCTGCCCAGCACCTGTTTTAAAAACTTATCTGATTGCTTATTATCTTTCATAACTTTCTTGGACACTTTATTCCTCTCAGTCTAGGGAAAAGAGAGAGAGAAAGAAGCGTTTCCAGTAAGTTTGTCATGTAATGTCGCCTGTGCTCCTGCAGGTGATTTACACGCCACATGGTCTCCACCGTCTGTGTGCTGTAACTTGGTAACTCAGTGATATCTTGACCTTCAGCAGCTGCTGAGCCTCTTTGTTTCTAAGCAGGGGCATAGGAGGCCATTAGAGCAAGGAAATAACATGTGGCTTTCCAAACTGCATGAAATACATCTATTGTGACTACATGAATTACATATTTATGAAAACGGTGAAACGGAAGATGGCTCTGCGTGCCAAGCACTCACCTTGGCTCAACACAAGGCCCAAGAAACAGTACAAAGCTCTGGCTCTCTCATTTATTTCCCTTGCCAGTCAACATGTGCTACACAATTGCAGATTTCTACAATACTTCATGAGAGGAAAGCTGGGAAGAGTTTTGCATTTCCAAGAAAAGCTGCATTCCATAATTATTACATGTTTGTTTCATATCAATGAACAATTACTGTGTAGCCACTACTCTAACATTATCCTAACAAAATTGCAATACTGGTTTTTTGTGTGTGTCAGGGTCTCATGCTGTCATTCAGGCTGAAGTTCAGTGGCATTCGCACAGCTCCAAGCAGTCTCTACCTCCCATGCTCAGGTGATCTTTCGGTCTCAGGTTTCTGAGTAGCTGGGACTACAAGTATGCACCACCACACCTGGCTAATTTTTTTTTTTTTTTTTTTTGAGTTGGAGTCTCACTCTGTCACACAGACTGGAGTGTAGTGGCACTCTCCCTGCCATCGCAGCCTCGACCTGCTGGGCTCTGGTGATCCTTCTGCCTCAGCCTTCCAAGTAGTCGGAACTACAGGCATGCGCTACCATGTCTGGCTAATTTTTGATTTATTGTAGAGACGAGGTCTCGCCGAGTTGCCTGAATGGATCTCGAACCCTCAGGCTCAGGCAATTCACTCGCCTTGGACTCCCAGAGTGCTGGGATTACAGGCTGAGTCACTGAGCCCAGACTATCTGGCTAATTTTTAAATATTTTTTTGTAGAGACAAGGTCTTGCTATGTTTCCAGGCTGGTCTCAAACTTCTGGGCTCAAACAATTCTCCCATCTAAGTGCTGGGATTATAGGCCCGAGCTATTATGTCTGGCCACAATACTATTTCATCTAATGGGAGGGAATTTACCGGTCACAGGGTGTGTTTCTGCAAACACCATGACGATCTCCCTTTCCTCCATTAAATAGAATATCTAACATGTACAACTATTCACACCAAGATCATAAGAATTTTGATGTTTCTGTTTATTAACTTCCGTTAGCAGAGAATTATTGCAACTCTCCTTCCCTTACAGATAGGAAAAATGAAGCCAGAGATAAGTGACCTCCCAAAAGACATTGTCAACGGCAGAGCTGGAAAGGACATTGCACCTAATTTCCTGTATTAAATCCCTTTCTACTTAAATTTGCTAGAGTGGTTTCTCTGACCTGCAACTGAGTCCTGACTTATCTGCTACTCAGAGATGACCTGTAAGGCCCACTGCACCCTAAGTCTTCTGTCTGTGTTCTGTCATATTATAGTGCACTTTAATCAATCCCCCTTTCTCTGTGTGTGTTTTCTGTGCCCAGACTACGGGTTATTCATCTTTTAGTCCTGCTATTCCTGGGACAAAGCCTGGCATGTCATAGTCACTTAAGAGATGTTTGTTTGAATAAATGGGTGAATGACTCAATGCATAGGAGCTAATATCCTGTGATGCTCAGTTCATAGAAGAAGGAAAAACTTGTTGAAAACGGAATTTTATTTCATACATCTGCCATTAGTGTATTTTCTGTAATAAAATGTAGAAAGGCACATACTTTGGGCTTGATATTAATCATTACCTTTTACTTAAAGAGTCAAATGGGATTTGTTGCCCAGCAGTTAAATATTTTGCTATCCCCGGAAGACTAGCCATGTACATTGATGAATGTGAGCCTTGCCTCTTAGTTCCTTCCTCTTACCCATTATATTTTTTCCTGGGTAAATTCTGAACAGGTGCTACTAGATGCCTCATTAACTGCGTGGAGCTATAGAAATCGTGGGTGAGATGATCTCTCGCCAGAAACTAAGCCCTGCGTTCTTTAAACACGGCACTGGACTAAAAGCATTGTGATTCTTTCTGTGTTGCCACTGGCGACAGACACTGGCTTAAGGTGCCAAGAGCTTGAATTGATGTTATGTCTTATCTTCACTCTGATCTTCTCTCTTGTCATTGCTCAGTCCTCTCTATCCTTTATCTATCTGTTTCATTTCCCCGTTAATATTTATTAAGTACCTACAGGTTACATTGTCATAATAACAGTAGCAATATATACATTATATTTTTAAAAACCATTTTTAATGACTTTCACATTTTGTAGCTCATTTAATTCTTGCTAAAATGTTCTGAGGTCAGGAGGGCAGGCACTGATAGTCTCATTTTATTGGTTGAGAGTTGAGGGGTGCAGAAAGAGTAAGTGTCCTGCTGAAAGTCATATAGCAAAGGTAGGCCCACATGGTACCAGCTGACCTGACCCTAGGTTCAGTGTTTGTCCTGATGCCATATTTTTTATGGTAGGAAACAAGACCAAGATAGAAATCCAACAAAGAGAACATCATTCTTTAGGACTTTGCACTGTGAGCCAGTATATTACACGTAGATATAGAGGGACTGTCTTAAAAGGGTTTGGAAACCATTCAACTCAGTTGTGAAAGATATTTCTACTTTTCATGAATGTATGTGGTACATCCATCTGAAGCACCAGGTGAGCCTCTGCTGGCCATGATGAATCTCTTTGGCATTAGCAGTGTCACTGCTACAGCAATCGGGGAAGGCCATGTACTCTGCCCTGGCCTGAAGATACATTTCCAAGTAGGCGATCAATCAGGGAAGGAGGGTTGGGATGGGGAAAACATTCTGGAAACCAAGTTAAGTGGTGATTGGTTTAAGGGTCTAGGGAGGAGAGAGGGAGAACAGGAGAGAAGATTGTGGTGAATTGTTTTCTGTGTGACACCAGTGAGCAAAATACAACAGTGGATAAAATTACAGGAAGGTGGAATAACACATTTTCTGACAATTACAGGAGCCCCGAAATGAGATGGAGTATACTGAAAGGTAATTCATCATCAGAAATGTAGAGAATGGCCACCTGTTAAAGCTACTGTAAAGGAGCCACCCACATAGGGAGGTTAGATGTGATCGAATTGTCAGATTAAAGCAAACTGGAGCTGGTGGAGAAGATGCAGGCCTCACCCAGAGTCTGATTTAGTTGCTCTGGGTGGAACCTAGAGAATTTTTGTTAGGAAACCACTGGATCAGAATAGTGGACTCCATGGTGGAGAGAGGAAAAATGAAATCCTCTTGTTATTTACATTTTATCTAAAAGTAAAAACAGAAAGTAAGTGTACTAATATTTGATGTTTAGTGAACCAGACAGCCTTGTGCTACATCTGAGATGTCATATAGGACACTGCAGCAAGAGTGGGAGTCCTCCAACATGGAAGGCTGCAGCAGTATCTTCATTTATTCATTTACATTAGCATGCTCCATACACTGTAATTTAATTGTGCCCTGTTAAAGAAATTTATGGGTGATATTATTAGTGTCTTAAAAAGCAGAATCACCAATAGTAGAACTTTTACAATACAGTAACTTGAATGAAATGGGGAATAAATATGACAATCTTTTGTATCCCAAAGAGGTTTGTGGGGTGAAATAATTAAAGCATAGTCAAACAAATTTGTGTGTTTGTGTGTTTTTTTTTTTTTTTTTTGAGTTGGAGTCACTCTGTCGCCCAGACTGGAGTGCAGTGGCCGCTCCCGGCCACCGCAACCTCGACCTGCTGGGCTCTGGCGATCCTTCCGCCTCAGCCTTCCGAGTAGCCGGAATTACAGGCGCATGCTACCACGCCCAGCTAATTTTTTGATTTACTGTAGAGATGAGGTCTCGCTGCCCAGGCGGGTCTCGAACCCGCGGGCTCAGGTAATCCACTCACCTCAGCCTCCCAAAGGCGCGGGATTACAGGCTGAGCCACCGAGCCCGGCTTGTTTGTGTTTTTAACAAGAAGACATGTGCAATTAACAATTAGCTGTTGGTAATAGGCCTCTTAGAAATTTTGAGAAAATAAACACAATGAACAGGTTCCATATATATATATGGGCCAGGCAGTGTTCTGTTTAAAAGGAGTTAAGTCACTGACTCATCATACAGCTTTAGAAAGTTGGGACTAACTTCATTTTACAGATGAGAAAACTGAGACATAGGCGAAGTGACTTCTTCAAGATAATTCAGTTAATGAAAGGGTGAGGTTTAAATGAGAGCATTCAATCAGTCACATAATCTGACTGACTATTTCTCTGTTGCTTTTTGGAAAAGCATTTTGAAAATAATGGCTGAAAATGTTTCCATCATTAATGTTATTTTTATTGCCAAAGCTGTGTAAGTGTGTATAACCTCTAAAAATCATGACATTGCAAACTTAGAACTAAGTAATAGAATTTCAAAACCAATTTTAAAATGAAGAGTTTCCAGATATTTTGAAGAACCCATTTATTAAACATATAAAAAGACATTAACTTCCAAGTTGTTGGCAAGAACAAATGATAGAGCAGGAAAAAATGAAATTTACCAGCCAATTTCAACAAAAGCGTTCTCATAACTGGTGAATGGAACAAAAATAAGTTTTGTGATATAGTAAGTCAAGCCAACAATGCATTTTTCCCACATTTGGATCTACATATTTTGGAGAAGCATCTTTCTTAGTAGTGACAGACATTAAAGCTACACCAAACTGTACCACAAGGTACTAAACCAAGATTTTTTAAAAAGAATAAAACACTTTCAATTGCACTAATCTCAGTAAAGAAATGTTATCAATAGTGGCAGCTTTTTAGTGAGAGCAACAATTCTTTGTATAAAATACAATAATAATTATTTTAAAACATTTTATCTTCATGCTATCCTTTAAACTTTTCTCATTTTGTATACTTTATAATGATTGTAATGTGTCAGTACCATAGCATATCTATATAACATACGAGTGGATATGTAAAAATAATAGGACACCTGCTCAAATATTTTACTAAGATGGGCACATGTCAGCTGAGTTTGGAGATGACTGGATGTGACATCCTTCAAGGTCCATTCCCTAGCTTGAAGTTTTTGAGTCTCAGATTCTCTGCTCTTTTCTGAGCGATGGGCGATCAAGGCTAAGTGCTAGGAAGACACTTCCCTCCAAGGCAGGCCACACCTCATTATCCAGTTCACTGACTCAAGAACCCATCCAAACACCCAAAACCAAAAATAAAACCAAATAGCTAAGGACTCACATTTCTGAGTGAATGAGCTTGATTAAAGACCTGAAGCTTTCTGTGTTTTGTACATCTAATGCACTGTTGATGTTCCATAAATAACAAATCGTGATATTAATAATTAAGAATTGATGTGAGTGCTCCTGTGAAAAGCTTTCCTGAAGAATTATTCCCCATTCACTCATAAAGAAAAATGAGAGGAAGAGACAGAGCAACAGCTTTTAAGGAAATTTAGTTCTAGCTACTTTGTGTGCATGTGGCTTTATTCCCTTCCTCTTTGGTAAACCCGATGAATAACTGAGCAAGACAAGACCCAGAGCCAGTCTAAGCCACTTTCCCGCCCCCTTTGTCTTCCTATCTTTAGGTGGGAATGTCTAGGATGTTGAATTATATGATTTTAAAGTGCTTGACAAACATTAATTAACTGGGGGTCATTCTTTGTTTGAAGAGAATTACGTCTAATTGTGAATATATCTCCAATTATCTGCTCCTCTTTTTTGACTGTATTATTATCTAAAATGTGCAGTATCTTATTTGCTTGCACATTTAATTTAGTAGGCTTTTTGAAATAGGTGGCAACCATGAAAAAGTAGGACACATAGTCACCTGAATGGAAAAATCATAATTGCATGAGATTTATATCATGCTTGTGTATATGCATGTGACATGAATCTACACACACCACACATGTACCCTCACACGCACATACACACACCTTTCCTTCTATTCGTCACCATTTCTCTTTTAAGCCACATGTTTTGACAATTTTGATCACCCACATTGAACTGGACTCCATTCCTTCTGAGCTGGGGGATTGTTGAGATTGGCTTTTTAATAGCAGAAAATCAGAAAAGCTCTCTAGAAAAGTGAATTAATCCAAACACAAGTGTAATTAATCACAAGAGAAAACTGACCATGCATGTCAACTAAGTCCAGGGAATTGGCTGAGTGTTATTGATTCATTACCCACCACGGACCCTGCTACCTCCCGTTCCATGCAGGAGGAGAGGTGCGGGAGTGGGCGGCTGCCACACCTGACTCTGGCACGTAGGCCAGGAGACCAGATGGATCACAGACTGTGAGAGGTGCTGGGCTCATGTTTTGGATAGACAGTGCACACTGTTAATTAGGAGCATGGCTTTGAACAATGTCTTAAATAATTAGCCAGGGCAGGTATGTGCCTGTGCAGGGGCGGATTACAGATTTTTCTGTTGCTTAGAGAAATTTTCTATAGTAACAAAAGAACAAAATGCAAATTAATTCACAACTGCAGGACTTATACTTATTATGCATTTCAAAGCAGGTTTCTAAGTAAACCACCTAGTAAAACCTTCTAGATGTGTCAGTAGCCTATACATGCTGATGTTTATGTCACCCTTTGTCTCATCTCTGCATTGCTCGTCAGCTTTTAGAGACAGTGTTATTTGGTAGAGACAACAGACCTGAGTTCAAATCCTACCTTTATTATTTTACTAGTTATGTGACATATGGCAGACCTTACAATCCTTATCAGTCAAATGGGAATCGCAGTATCTGCCATGGGCTGAATTGCATCCCTCCAAGATTCATATATTGAAGCCCCAACTCCAGTACCTCACAATGACTGTATTTGGAGATAGGGCCTTTAAAGAATGTATGAAGTTACAACGCAACCTTTAGGGTGGGCCCTAATTCAATCTGACTGTCCTTCTAAGAAGAGGAAATTTGGAAACACATAAGAGACATCAGCGATGCCTGAGCACAGTGGGATGACCAAGAGGCTGAAAGAAGGCAGCCATCTGCAAGCCAAAGAGAGAGGCCCAGACACTGTGGCCCCTGGAGAACACCAACTCTGCTGGCCTGCTCTTGAACTTCCAGTCTTCAGAACTGGGAAAAAGCAAATTTCTTTTGTTTAAGCCACCAGTCTGTGGTATTTTGTTATGGTAGCCCTGGCAAACTTCTGCAGTACGTGTGATAGGCTTATTATGCAGATGACTGAGAAAATTTTTACATAGAGCCTGGCATATTTCCTCAATTAATGACATTGCTATTATCATGTTGACATTCAGTAAATGTTGCCTATTTTCCCTCATCCCCTGAAGAAGTTGTTATTTCCAGGATTCCTCAGCCCTACCCCTATGATGGCTGTTTGAAGCTGGACTTCAGGTGATATGGCTATGTCCTTTGTGTTCTAGAAGATGCTGCCAACCCAGCCTCTTCATGAGTAGTTAGCCACCCTCCTAGCCTGGATTCTTCCTTTTGTCTTTTTTTCAGGCCTGACTCAAGGAGACAGTGGCTTCTCTGGAATTGGCTCCCCGAATAGGCAAATCCACCTTCTTCTGCCCCTTCAAAATCTATAAAGAGAGTCTTGTTTACCAGTGGGGAGGTGGCTGTAAAGAGAGTGTGAGATTATCTAATTGTGATCCTGCCGATGTCCTGTATTTCTGCACCTTTTTCATTGGCACTGAGAGGTGTCTGGATATCTAATGGTTATATATTTTGCACAGTCAGAGTACATGTCATCCCAGATGCAAACACAAATATCTGTGATGTTTCCACTTCTGATGTTTGGTTTTGGAGCAAGCTAAATGAACACAAACCCAGATCATAACACTTTCTGCCCTGATCCCAAACAGGAGAGGTTGGTGACTCACTGCCCTGTTGATGGTGATACCCGAAGCCCAGGCCCTCGCCTGGGAAGGCTGTGCGTGCTACCAACTGCTTGAGGCCCTGCTCTTCTAGGCTGAGGAGGGAGGAGCTGTCGTGATGAAAGAATTGCACATGGAACCTGAGCAGAGGCACAGGGGCCATTTCTGAGATGTTTAGGATGTAAGAGATTCTTCAGGGAAAAAATTCAGAAGTGTTTTCCTTCCTCTATTGGTTAGAAAACTCTGCAACTGTTTGTGTATTCATTAATTTAACCATCACTTATGATTTGTACTTGGCATGCCCACCAAGTACAAACCACTGAAATCCGCTATGAGGAACATAATAGTAATAAAAATGCTTTATTATGTCATAGACCCTGGACTGGTTTCTTTACGTATTATCATTGGTTTTACTGATAACATTCGTTGAATATCTGCTAATGCAGCAGGAAGATGCTAAGCAGTATACATGCACTTGATGTTTATAGTAGCTTTATGAGGGAGGTACTCAGCTCTTCATTTCACAGATGGGAAAACTGAGGTTCAGATAACGCTCAAGGTCACAAAGTAATACTTTAGTATTTGGTAAATACTTTGGGTATTTGGTAAATACTGAGGCCAGGAGTAAAATTCTGGTTGCTCTGATTCCAAAGTTTGTTCTTTCTCTATTCACTTGCCCAAGAAATAGCCAAGAAAGAAATTATAATAATTGAGACCCTTTGTGTCCTGCATTTGGAAATCACTCTGAAGAGGAACACTCTTCTCATAAACGATGCTGGCTTTATTTCACCCCAAATCATGTCTCTGATGTTAGTTCTAGCCCTGGGTGATCAAATCTACACCTCACACTCCACAGCCAACTTCTCCGTGACATTTGAGAGCATTTGCAATCAGCGGCTCCTAATCAGCAGCTGCTAATTCCTTTGGGTTAAAGCTGTGCCCAGTGGGGAAAATGTTTATTCCATTATGTCATTTGGACTTCATGTGAATGTGTTTATCATGTTATATTCTCATGGGGTGCAAGAGATTTCAGTGCAAGTGGCGCAGGAAGAGTTCTCTACCAGGGCTACAGGGTGTGTGACAGGTGTGTAGTGTACACCCCTCCTGGGTTGAGGAAACAGTGAGACCCAAGCCCCAGTGGGAGTAGTCGGTTTGTGTCATTGTGAGCTGGGATTTCCTGAAGCTCAAGGTTGCTCTTGCCAAATTCGTCTAATCTCCAGCTGGATGATAGAGATGTTAGGGAGTAGGCATGTGGATAATAAAACACTTGATTTCCCTAACCATGTTCATTCATATCTAATTGCCTGTAGTCCATTTGAGTGGAAATACGATACTCTCTGTTTAATCCCACTACTACTAATACTACTACTAACTTATATTTATGTCATACCGACCATTTACAAAGCACTTTCACAGACATCACTTCACTTGGTTATTCCAGCAGACTCTGGGATGGAAAATTTTCTTCCTTTTCCTGCTAGGAGACCCAAGTTTCACGTGCATTAAATGATTTGTCCAGAGTCACAAAGCCAGGCAGTGGAGGATGTGTGAGGAAGCACACTTCATCTTTGGGTTGGAAAGTCAGAGTTCCTTTGGCCACATCAAGTTGCCTCTTTGACTGCACACTCATTCACCTATAGAAACCTAAAAATGCTGGGCTCCTAAATCACAGACTGGCTTCAATAAACAAAAAGACTGACTTAAGTCATTCTACTCTTTTGTGGGTATACACAACTGTCAGTCTGAAGCCCAAATTATGGAAGTACTCCCTCTAATTCTGCTCTCACGGGATCGCTTTCAAGGATTGCAGCTGGGTGTGAGCCAGCTCTGCTGTTGAATGGGTTTAGGGAATATTGTCTGTGCTCTGGCCAGACTCCTAGATCCCTTTCGACTGTGTACGCCAGTGGGCTTGGTGTAATTTACTTTCCATGGCTAGTGCCTGTGGCTTTGTTTCCTCAGGGAACAGCCATGGCTGACAGGCATGAAAGTGCTTCTGGTTGGAGGACTCTGAGGTGTAGCTAACATCCCAAGTTCCCCTGCAGGATCAGGTAAAGTCCCTCTCTGTGCATCTTTATCTGAGATTACACCCTTGCTCAATTCTTTGTCCTTCCCAGTTCTGCCTCCCACACTCTTGTCAGTGACCTCTCAGAGGACTTTCTCACTAAATCGCTTGCACATGAACCCTTCACCTCAGATTCTGCTTCTAGAGAACCTGTCTTAAGAGAAAGGGTATCATAAGTGTGTTCCAAAATTTTTTGGTTGCCCTAGTTTTGTGTTTATTTTTATGTCCTCAATTAACTAGTTATAATGTTCATTAATTGCCTGACCTTCAATTATTGAAAATCTCTGAGCCTTTTTTCGCATTTCTAAAATGAAAATAAATAACATCTACCTCTTAGGGCAATGATAGGAATTTAATGAGATAAGACAGGTACCCACAGTAACACTGGCAGGAGCAGCGTGGCAGGCTGGAAGCAAAAGAACATAAAGCTGCAAATCTGAGCCTGTAACATAATACTTATAGAAGGTGTTCAGATATCACTTATTATTCTAATATTTTGTGTGGATATTTCTCTAGTAGCTGTCTGGAAAACACTGCCAGTAGAATGGGTTAAAGCCACAGAATAATTCTACAGCAGTGCAGCCTGTGAATTTCATAGACTTTAGAGACAAAAGCTGTTTATACTCATGTAATCCAAGTATCTCAGGGTTTAGCAACTGCTGATTGCAAATGCCATCACATCATATTAAACCCCAAAAGTCAATAGCAGTGAGCAAACCCCCATTTGACTGGCTTCTTGTTGACTCAAGGAAGCCCAATCTTTTATAGAGCCCCCTTCATGAGGTGCTCACATAGGCCCACAATTATTCCTCATCACTATTTGCTGAGTCCAGATTTGCAGCTTTATGTTCTTTTGCTTCCACCCTGCCACGCTGCTCCTGCCAGGGTTACTGTGGGTGCCGCCACTGCTGCTAGTGAAGATGGAGATTCCCTCACCTGATGTCATTTTAAAAAATGGAGTACAACCGCTACGCTTCAAGCCCTGAGATCCTCTCTGTTGCTTTTGTGAGGACGGGAGATTTTTTTTATTTTCCCCCACTCAATGGGGATAGCGGTGGCAAAGTTGTTTGAGCTCTCTTTGGTTGCTGATGAGAATTCTCTCAGCTGCAGATGGCAGAGCCAGAACTCTATAACAGCCAGGCCCAATCCTTCCAAGAGAGGGTGCAGTGCTAAAACTCTGTTATTGTCCTTCTTATACATGCATAGGTGCTGGGAAAGCTGGAAATTCTTGCCCTTCCGAAGAGTCAGGAATATCTCCTTTGTGCCTCAAAGTCAAGGAACCTGTGGGTTACCATGTCTGATGGCCGCCAAATGAAGAGCATGTGTGTGCGTGCAGGCAGGGGTGCAGGTGGGGGGTGGGATGAGGAAAAGTCAAAAGGACCCATGAGTTTACCAGAACCAAAAGCGTTCCAAAATTTTAATATAGTTTCAGTTAACACACAGAACCTCTTTCTCCTCAGGACACACACATACTGTCAATCTCCTGGGGTGGCAGTGAATGTCTGGAACCTGACACATCCTGTAACCATAATTACCTCTCCCCTCCAAATTCAAGCCCTATTGCTGGGTCTTATGGCAGAGATAAAGCAATTACTATTTGAAACCACAAGTGACTGCGGCAGCTCCAGCCTGTAAGGAAGTAGCATAATTTCTCTCTGGAGTAAATAGCCTTTTATTTAGCAAAGATGAGGCCCCTAGGGCATGCTTTGGAGGGAGGCATTGAAACAAAGAGACAGCTATGCCAATCAGCATAAAAAGTAAACAAGGATTTTCTGGAAAGAAGAGCAGAGAAGGGAAGCAAAGGCGCTGGAAAAGCGAGGCGTTAAGCCACATAGTGGAAGGCTGTCCCTCTGTGGGGGACACCACAAGTTAGATGTCAGCCTGGCCAGAGGATGTTCAAAGGCAAGCATGTTTGCATTGCCGTTTTTAAGCTGCTTGCTGTGGGCTGAAAGGTAATCACCTTCAGGGAGGGCGATTGTGTGGGTGGTGAGTGGTGTTTTGGGAAATTCAAGGGAAAGAGCCTCGGTTCCAAATCTGAGTAACTAGAAGGCAGAGTGAATGGAGCCGCCTGGGATTGGTAGGGGTCTTTTGTGGAGATATTTGGGAGACTGGCTTTCCATTAACCATGGAATGGGGAGGGTGTCAGTCAGTTTAATGGAATTCTCAGAAGACAAGAGTTGATGACTTCAACTAATATCTGGATGACTATTTAACTACCCTCTTGCACTCACCGCAGTAATATATGTATACCTTCCACATGGTTGTATGTGTCCGAATCTCAGTACGTTTCCAGCCTCCTCTCCACAGGCCCCTCAACCCATGTAAGTCACTGGATGCAACTAGTTAAATAAGAAAAGTGTGTGCAGTTTACATGGTGAATAAGCAGGACTTATGTGGTATAATCATAAAGCAACCTTATGCAGTCATATTTTACCCAACTCTTGCATAAAAATGTTAGAACGCCAAGCACGATCTTTTTTTTTTTTTTTGAGTTGGAGTCTCATTCTGTTTCCCAGGCTGGAGTGCGGTGGCGCGCTCACGGCCACTGCAGCCTCCACCTGCTGGGCTCAGGTGATCTTTCCACCTCAACCTTCCAAGTAACTGGAACTACAGGCACGCGCCACAATGCCCAGCTAATTTTTTTTGATTTATTGTAGAGATGAGGTCTCGAACCCGTGGGCTCGGGCAATCTTCTCACCTCCACCTCCCAAAGTTCTGGGATTATAGGCATTAGCCACGGCGCCTGGCCCAAGCACAATCTTTTTTTTTTTTTGAGTTGGAGTCTCCCTCTGTCAATCAGACTGGAGTACAGTGGCCGCTCCCGGCCACTGCAGCCTCGACCTTCTGGGCTCCCGGCGATCCTTCCGCCTCAGCCTTCCAAGTAGCCGGAACTACAGGTGCGCGCTACCATGCCTGGCTAATTTTTTGATTTTTATTGTAGAGATGAGGTCTCACCAAGTTGCCCAGGTGGGTCTGGAACCCGCGGGCTCAGGCAATCCACTCACCTCGGCCTCCCAAAGCGCTGAGATTGAGCCACCGAGCCCGGCCCAAACACAATCTTTATTCAGGAAGTCCGACCCATAAAATATCAATACTCCAAATTTGATTTAAACTCAATTATTCTCCACTCCCTCCCCTCCCCCCCCCCAGTTAAACCCTGCCACAGGAGGAATTGGGTAGGGGCAGGAGGAGAGAGTTAAAAGGGAGCAGAAAAATTCTCACTTGACTAAAACTGTCTTTAGATAGGTTTGTGATCGGTAGGTTGGACTGATGATCTCATTAGAGCTTCGATTCTCTGGAGAATTCCACCACTAGGGGGATTTTCCCTGAAGCTCCTTTGACCCAGATGAAGGCACCTCTACTATGATTGATCGCATGATTATTCCTTCTGTAGTCCCTCAATATCTGTAAATACCTTTCGCTTCTTTTTTAAAATTTATTTTTAAAATTTTTATTTTATTTATTTTGAGTAGGAGTCTCCCTCTGTTGATCAGGCTGGAGTGCAGTGGCATGCTCACAGCCACTGCAGCCTCAGCCCACAGGGCTCAGGCAATTCCACCTCAGCCTTCCAAGTAGCTGGAACTACAGGTATGCACCACCATACCTGCCTAATTTTTTTGATTTATTGTAGAGACAAGGTCTCACCAAGTTGCCCAGGCTGGTTTCAAATCCCTGGACTCAGTCAATCTTCTGGCCTTTGCTTTCCAAAGTGCTGGGATTATAGATATGAGCCACCATGATTGGCTACCTTTAGCTTCTTTTCATGAAGGACTGTTTATCCCTCCAGGAAGTCTCATTGGACAGGACTGAGGATGACCCACATGAATTCTTTGTCATGTGCCTCACCCATTTTTTTCCTTCTGACAAACTCTGAGAACATAGGCCACCCTATATAACTACTCATTCTTTGACTTATACATCAGCTGATTTTAATTTTTAAGTGAGTCAGATACTACCCCATATGTTCCTAAACTGTAGCCCATTGGAATCCTGATCACAAGGTTTGAGATGAGATGCAGATACTGCCCATGCTGTCATACTGGGTCTGTGGAGAGGAGGCATAGGATGCATAGCACAGGCTCTGTAGGCAAATCCCTTTCTCCAGGTCCTCTGAGTCCAGGTGTTTTTATACCCTCTATATAAATGAAAAATTTAAGATGTCTCACCAATTCTGAAGTTTCTGCAGTTGGGACTGTAACATCTATCAACTTTATGCTTTAGTTGAAATGTTCCCTCAGAAGCCTCATTGCTCCTCTTTGTAATCTGAATTCCACCAGGGCTACCCCACGCATCGGACTTGGTGGTCTATGTCTAAATTCCATTAGTATGATAGTCCAAGTTTTTTCCCTCAGCATACTCTTCAATTCCAATGACAGTAGGTGGATAGAAATGGTTAAGGGGAGAAAGGCTCTCACCCCCTCCACTTCCTAGAAGCACTTGAGGCTCAGCATCTGCCTTACCACAACTCACTGCTGCAATTAAGAAATGTCGTATGGGTTTCCTTTTTGACTCTTGGTAGAAAGATAGAAGCTGTGCTTGGTGGCTCAGCCTGTAATCCTGCGCCTTTGAGAGGCCGAGGTGAATGGATTGCCTGAGCCCGCGGGTTCGAGACCTGGCTGGGCAGTAAGACTTCATCTCTACAATAAATAAAAAAAAATCAGCCGAGCGTGGTAGTGCATGCCTGTAATTCCGGCTACTGGGAAGGCTGAGGCGGAAGGATCGCCAGAGCCCAGCAGGTCGAGGCTGCGGTGGCCGGGAGCAGCCACTGCACTCTAGTCTGGGCGACAGAGTGAGACTGCAACTCAAAAAGGTAGAGCATGCTGAACTAACCGAAAATAAATTAGGATGGTTTCTCTGATTGTTTTAAAAAAATTTAATCTTTAGTATGGTATCATGACCCTCATGTGTTAGGATCTAGTGAAGTTGGAGAAACAGTGTAAATCTATATATGCACAGAGCAAAGTAGAAAGTAGAAAGTAGAAAGTAGAAAGTAGAAATTTTTATCACTCTCTTGTTCTTCTCACCATCCCACCTGGAAAATACACTGCTACCTCATTTGGGCGATCTTTTCTATAAAATGCAGTCCACTTCATTTTGAAGTCTGGAATTCCATCCGATGCTTTTGGTTTTAGAAGTTATGTGCTTAAGGATGTAAAAGTTACATCAAATTTCAGATTTTGTCTTGAATTGTACCCCATATCTTTAAAATACAATATAAAAATAAAAATAAAATAAATAAAACAAATTTCAGATTTGTCTTGTGCAATGTGCGACATGGAGATGTGATTGCTGGTATTGGATGCCTTAGCTGAAGAACTATGAAAAGTACACCCAGTACTTGGAAGACTGAGGAGGAAGGATTGCCTAAGCCCAGCAGGTCGAGGCTATGGTGGCTGTGAGTATGCCACTGCACTCCAGCCTGGGCAACAGAGTGAGACTCCGACTCAAAAAAAAAAGAAGTACACCTAGCAATAGGACCTATGTTTTCAAAAATAAGTGTCATTTGAGATATAGCTTTCCTCTTAGGTTGGCCCACTAGGTTGAGATTAATGAGGAAGGTGTGTGTGTGTGTGTGTGTGTGTGTGTGTGTGTGTGTGTGTGTGTGTCTGTGTGTGTGTGTATGCGCATGTGTGTGTGTTTATGTGTGCGCACTCACACATACCATGCACCCAATCAACTCCAGTGAAATAACACAGAGACGACAAAAGAAATGGCTATTAGGGAAAATAAGCAGACAACGAGCACAGATAAACTCTTGCTCCATTCAACTGTGCTAATTAGTAATAAGCATAACATTCATTTTTCAGAAAAGTTTAGACAGTGACATTTAGTTAAACAAATAAACCAACCAAGCCTGTCCTGGCATTTACTAAGAGCCTGAAGCCTTGGTTGCTCGTTCTACTTCTACTTGTTGCTAGCCATAGGACCCTAGGTACTTTGTAACCTCTCTGAGCCTCAGGTTCTGCATCTATAAAATGGACATAAACCTACCTATTGTGTTAGATCTCATTGAAAGGATATACTGTTCATGAAATTGCTCTGTGGCTTGCACACTGGGATCCTGGTGTTGGGTATTAAATTCAGGTGAGACTAGAGATTCCTCGAGGCATTGAGATCTAACACTGGCACCTTACAGTTGAATCAGGTTTTGAATTTCAATTTATGCATGTACCCACTGGCTGTATTGACACAACACAAAAGTCAAGGGCAGATCTGACAATGATTTGTTTAATTTGATTGATGTGGACTGCAAAACTAGGCCATTCATTCTGCAAAATATCTAGGCTGTAATGATCTGATATTGGCTGTCTACATTCATCAAACTAAGTGGATAATTAGCAAAACACCATTTGACTTTGTGATGTAAAGGCAGTAATTGCAGCTCTTTCTCAATTTAAAACCTCAACCAAAGTCGTGACATTGGTTGTCATATCTGTGCAGATGATTTACACATTTGTTTGTAAATCCAGCTGTGAATTCTTTCTGAAAAGACTATTATTTTTCCAGCAGTTACCAGGCATCTTCTACAACCTCTCTTACACACATTTTCCCTCTCAAATATTCTTCCCGTAATCCTTATTTCTTTATCCCAATCAGTCAGCCTCAATTTCTCAAGGTTACCGCTAACTCCCCATACCTTCCACAGTCAATTAGATGCCAGGTCCTACCAAGTCTATGAAACATCCTTGAAATGGTTCTTCTCCTCCTCTCTAATTCTACTGCTCAGTCATCCTACAGATTCATCAAGGCCCAGCCTATTATTATAAAAACCCTGTAATTGACTTCCCTTTTCCAGTGTTGCCTCATTCCAACCCATCTTATACAGTAATGCTCTCATCTTGCTTTTCCCCTGCCCAAAAATAACCAGAGGGAATTATCACTGCCTATGAAAGGAAGCCCATATTCTTCCTCTGATGTTCTCAGCATTGAAAGGTGTGGCTCTAACCAGCCTTTCCGTCTTTATCTTCTCCCACTTCCCTTCCTGCCCACTACTGAGCAATCAACCCTTGGCTTCCTGCAAGGACTCAT
Source organism: Carlito syrichta (assembly GCF_000164805.1). Classification (NCBI taxonomy): domain Eukaryota; kingdom Metazoa; phylum Chordata; class Mammalia; order Primates; family Tarsiidae; genus Carlito; species Carlito syrichta. The sequence continues at coordinate 500,700 of NW_007253887.1, forward strand.
TTCCCTTCTGGGTGCTGTCCTATGCTCACATAACTCCCTCCTCTGGAAATTCCCTCCTCCTCATTGTAGCCTTCAGACTCCACTACAAGCCCCACCTCTTCTTCAAGAGCCATTCATATGCCATCTTCCTGCTGTACTCCTGTAGGATCCTGCCTGGAATGGGTATCTCCCTAATCTCTACTCCACTGCACGTTAACAAGATCTGTCCCACTTTCTCCATTGTAGACTATAAATTCCTTCAGGGCAGGATTTGTGCCAGTCGTCTCTGTATTCCACAGGGTTCTCATATCTTGCAGAGAGTAGCTGTTCTTGAAATAATTCTTGAATAAATGAATGTCTGCAAAGAAAGCACACTTTCTAATATACTTGTTTCTTATCTTTTTATGTGGGATACAACTTCTTATTTGACTGTGTAACCTGTTGTGATGAGATATTTTTTTTTCAAGAGCATGTAGTATGCTCCTATGGCTTCCTTCTCTCTGATAATGGTGGTCCTTTACCAGTGGTTTGTGCCACTAATTATAGGAGGGAGAAAAGGAAATTCTGGAAAGTAGTTCACAGAAGAGGACAACAAACATAAAAATTCTAACTATAAATGGAAAATAATATGTTTGCCAGGAAGGATATCATGAAAGGAAGCATTCCTCTAGGGCAGTGCTGTTTTAAAGAGGAACAAAAGGAAAAGCAAAGTTTTGGAGTTTTTTGGGTTTTTTAAAGAAACTGAACTTGTGAGAATTGTAGAATAATCAAATCATTGTGAAACTGGGCCAGACTTTCCTTAGAATTCTGTAGCCCACTGGATTTGATAAGATTAGATAAGAAAGGTAAAAATGACTATTGGACTGGAGAAAGGACTAATGGAGACAAATTGCAGGAATGGTAATGGTTTCACCCCAAGGATAGATGGATGGTGTTTAAAAGACCATCATATCATACAGACAGTGAGCTGCTCTTGTCCCTCCCCATCCAACCAGTGCATTGGAAGAGAATAAGAGTGAACCAAAATGGTGTATTTTGATGCAAAAGATAGAGGGAGGGATAGTAAAAACTCAAGAACAGAGGCAGGATTTCATTTGTATACTTTTCATAATAATAAAATAAACAGTTAATGGTTTATTTTTAGGTTCACCAAAATAGCCCAAAGTCATCAAAATATCCCATACCAAGATCTCTCTAAGAAAATTGATTAGCGCTTTCTGATGGTACAATGTAGACAACTGAAGGAGATCCTGATGTGAAAACAATGCTCAATAGATTTCTTTACACAGTAGCTGCTAGGTTAAATGCTGTTAGGTTAAAAGCCAGTATTAGCTGTTAAATATTCACAACATTTCAGATGTAATTCTGCCTAAAGGCAGGAGGTGGCTCAGATTTTCCAGAGCATCCATAGTTTTAAGTAAGTTTAAGATAAAATTTTGGGACTAAATTCACTGCTCAGAAAACAACAACAACAACAGAACTTTGATCAGGGCTTTGGTTCAGAAAATATAGATGTGGTCTATTGAGATCTATTCTTTTTTGGAGAATTGATTCATCAAAACTGATTATTTTGTCTTACAGATATAACTCATAAACTAAGATTGGGGTTTTTGTCCCTAACATGGACAAATTTAATTTCAGGGTCTTCTCCTCACTTTTGGGTCTTCCCCACTTATTAAATGCATGGGCTCAGGTTAAAAAGAAAACCAAAAGATCAAGGGGAAGATAATATAAAAGGTCAACATGCCTAATGAGGGATTCCCAACTTCGCATGTCCACATTCAGCTGATGCTCAATCCACTGAAATGGCTCTTGTCAAGGTCATCATGATCTTCAGGTTGTTAGATCCACTGCAGTTTTCTATTCATTCTGTATCTTATGTGACTTTTTGGCAGTATTTGACTCTAGTATATTTCACTTAACTTCTCAGCATTATTTGACACAACTGACATTACATCCTCCTTGAGCTGTTTTCTGTTTGTCTTTCAAGGTACTTGTTTCTACTTCCTTACCAATCTTCCTCAACCTTCTTCACTGGATCGTCCTCTACTTCATGCCCTTGAAACATCAATGGGTCCCAGAGCTCAGGCCTTAGACCTTTACTCTATTTATACTCACTTCCATTTTTATGACTCAAAAACATCTGTGGACTGATGACTTAAAAATGTATGTATCTCCAGCCCCATCATCTTCCCATACTGCCCACTTGTGTAGGTTAATAGCTACTGACACTTGGATCCAAATAGGCACATCAGATATTATGTGCAATGCACAACTCCTAATCCCCCTTTATAAACTTGCTCCTCCTGTAGGCTTCTCCAGATCAGTAAATGACAATTCTAGTCTTCTAATTTGGGCAGGAAATCACAAATTTCGTTGTTGACTCCTTTTCCCCATTCTCATTCCGCATCCAGTCAATTTCACCTTCAAGATCTATGGGGAATTGACTGTGTGTTCCTCCCCATCACCTTGCTTCTGTCCCATTCCCCTACAGCCTTCTCTTCACTCAGTAACTGTAGTTAATCTTTTAAAAGTGAGTCAGATCATGTCACTCTGAGGCAGGTTATTCAATGCAGGTTAGACGTAGATAGAGAAGTTTCTTGCAGGCAAGTTTAAATTAAAATAATATAAGCGTCCAGACATCTTCCCTGTTGGTACACAACCTTGACCTGACTGATCAGGCACACCAGGCCTAACCAGGCTGGAATGTGGATCTACCAGTGCAGGAAATCACAGAAACAATAGGAAATTACTCAAAACACAGATATGATGTTCTAAGAAAAGTCCAAATCTAGTTAGGCAATAACTTTAATTATTTAGAAGGTCCTTGTGTCCTTAGAAGGCTGAGAGATGGTAATTAAAACTTGTGGTCACATACCTGTAGTCCTTCACTCTTAGCTCATGGTTTGCTTATTCATAGTTGTAGGAGTATATAAAGCTTCTTGACAAAGGCAAGCAAGTGTCCTTTCTCTTAAGGCACCCATGCACTTTGAGCATGTCTTTTTCTTTCTAATAAATTCTATCTTAATCTATACTTGGGACTCACTACGAAGTTCTTTTCTGTGGTTGAGTAAAAAACCCATGGAGCAACACACCGCACCCCACCCAGCATCAACATCACTCCAAATCTTTTGCTGGCTCTCAGCTTACTCAGAATAAAAGTCAAAGTCCTTACAAGGGTCCCCAGGGCCAGGGATAGCCTGGATTCCTGCTACTCCTCTGGTTTGATCTCTCACTGCCCTCTTCTGACATTCTGCTCTTACCACATGGCCCTCCTCACTTTTGCCCAACAACCCAGGCACATACTCCCTTTTCAGGGCCTTTTATTGTTGTTTTCCCTCAGTCTTGTCTGAAGATGTTTGCATGGCTTGTTCCTTTGATCAAGCCTTTTCTTTTGTAGAGGCCTGCCTTGACCAACCTGGTGAAAAGTCCAACCCTTCTGCCCGCAGCATTCTCAGCCTCCTATCTCTGTTTTATTTTTCTCTGCAGCATCTGTTGCTATCTGACATAGCATATACTTAATTTACTTGTTCATAGCCTATCTGCCCTACCAGCATAGAAACCTCATGAGAATAGGGATCGTTGTCAGCTTTGTTCACTCAGGCTGTGCCCTCAGTGTCTGGCACATATGAGTCACTCAATCAATACTTTTTTTAAATGGATGAGTGAACCAGTATTTGGGAGAGGGCTAATTTTCTCTGAGACATTCTGCTTTGACCCCCAGAACACTGTGATCCTATCTTGCATAGATTTCAGACATACTAAATGGTCTTTTGTTTTTTTCTCTATGAAGCAATTATATCTATTGGTTCTTTGTATCATTATGGATATTACTGATAGAAATGATCAACAAAGACTAAAGCAGACAATGTTGATGGAATGACTAAAGAAGAGAAGTCTATAACAATGCCTACTATGTATGTTTAGCCTATGTTAGAAATTGTGTTTATTATAGGTCCTAGAAAAGAAGTGTAGGATTTCTTTTGCAAAGATCTGATAATACGCCATTCAAAAAAAAAAAAAACATACAGGAGAGTATTCATTCATATGCCCACTGTATATCCTGAGAACACTTTGTCCATATCTTTATAACTACTCTTAATTATGGTTTTACACATTTGTCTTATCATTTAGACCATGAGTTCCTCAACTACAGGGTTCCTCTTAATTTTTTAAATATTAAAGTCTTAACATAGTCTCTGGCACATATAAGATGGTAGTAAAAGATAAGATGGCTATGATAAATCATTATTAGATTTATCATTATTACAAATAAATGCATCTTGAATGAGAGGTATGGATATTAATTCTTAAGGATTTTGGAAAAAGTAGAGACCAATATTGATTAGGTAAAAGCAACATAAATGAGGTAGATCATCTGGTTTATTAGCCACATAAAAGGCTCCTAATCCAGACATTTTCATTTAAAAAGAACAACACCCAAAACTCTTTGAAGCTTGAATTAACCAGAGTGTCTGCCTATATTGATCAGATAATATAGATAATTCATCCTACTTCGTGTTATTGCTATGTAGATACAATCTTCACATCACACCTGTAATTATCCTCTTTCAGAACCATATTATAACTGCTTTAATATTCTTTCAGGTACAGAAAAAAGAAGTTATTAAATGAAAAAGAGAAATAGCTATGAGAAGTCTAAAAGGCAGAATAAAGCTTTGCATGCTTGTATCTTTAGTGTATTGCTATTTTATGCCCTCTCACAATATGTGCTTTGGAACAAATACAATATACATCTAACATAGGAATAGTAAACAAGGTCAGAAATCATGAGAAGAAATGTACAGGTCTGAGATTCTTTTACGTCTGATTGAAGTGATTCCTGCAGACTTGTTGCTGATTAAGCTCTAATTCCTTCATCAGAAAAAGGAGACTATCACTACAGCTGTCTTTATTGACTTCTCCAAATAGCTATAACCTGGTGTAACATATGCCATTCTGGCAAATCATAATTTTTATTAATATTTGCACATTTTATTTATCTAGCTCTGCATCAAACACAGTGTGAATCATTCCAAGGTGGTGATTCATTCTGATGCCCATTAATATGTCTTAATGCATAATGGGCATTCATATGACTCATTCATAGCCGAGAGCCACTTGAATATGCCTTTATGTGTGTGAATGTTGTGTGAGTGGTACCATGGAGGGGTGCTGTTCAGACCTCCCTCTGAGAACACTTGCTATGAGAGCGTAGTTGGCATGCAGCCTCCAGCAGCTAAACTGTAGCTCCAGATCGGCCGAGGTGTTTCTGCAGGAGCCGGGCTTTCCCTGGCTGCTTCCAGCCAATCACTGAGTGTGAAAGAGCCACTGGAGCTAGGTGGGTGCCAACTCCTCTCACAGACAACTGTGCTTGGGGTCTCCACAGGGGCTAGGATGAGATCAGATAATATGGATAATTCATCCCATTGCATGTTATTGCTGTATAGATACAATCTACACATTACACCTGTACTTATTCTCTTCTGGAACCAGTCTGAGGCTCTTCCTGCCCAATTCTTCTCTGTTGTCAGACGTGTACAGCTGTCAGAAGGTTCTCTCCTTCCTACCTTATCCTTCACAGGCATGTCCCCCAACAAATCTCTTGCACATCTAATCCCTTCTTGGCGTCTGCCTGAATTGACACTGGCTTGATATTCAGTACGAGAAGCAGACCAAGAAAACAGTCAGTAAGATAAGATTTGAGGAACTGGCTCAGTTACTGCCTGGCTGGCAAGGAGGATCCCATCCTGAATGGAATGTGGGGCATGGACAGTCCCTGGCACAAGGTGGTGGTTCAATTGCTGAAGATTTTTCCTGTGATGACATGGGGAAGATGTCCAGGTGGAGAGGAACACATTTCACAGCAAGGAATAATGTCTAAAATAACAGTGTGGTTGGCTGGTTGAGTTGGTTGGTGGTATTAATGTCTTTGGGGATGAGAGACCATTGAAGGGAATCAGAGGTAGTTAACAAACAGCTAAGAGCTAAATCTGAGAGCCAGAGAATTTAGATAGCTTACAAAAAGGCCCTTATCCCCAGTAGTGGGAGATCAGACATAGCTATGCATACTCATACTGAAAGACAGACTCAGCATGCAAGGAATTTCAGAGTTGGGGGCACATTTAAATGCTTAGAAAAGGCAGGTCTGTTATGCTAAGTTCAGAGCCTTGATTGGGAAAACTGGGACCCTGAAATATGGACTAGAGACATCTGTGAGGATGTCTGTGAGAATTATGGCTCTGCAGAGACCTTGAATCCTTGGAACCTGCAGGGGTGGTCTACCCCTTCCTAGTGAAACTACCACTTTCCCCATGAGGAAATTTGTTGCAAAAATGTTTCATCCTATGGTAGATCTCTCAGAAGTTGCTTCAATCTTCTCTCCTGGCTGCTAGGTCCACAAAATGGGTTAAACCCAGCATAACCTGGTTGAAGATATGCTAGGCCTGGTAAGAGAGGAAAGGGATTATAACCGTAAGGAACTGCAAGAATTGTCTGTCCTGTACCAGCAGGATCGAGGAATAATCCCTGGGATTGGATGCTGAAGGTCCTTCATTAAGGGGGACAGACCCAAAACTAATAAACCAGATTCATTGACTTGGGGGCACTTTCTCAGGACATGAGATTTAATACCCTGGCAAGGATCCCAAGAGATGGGGCAAAATTACTGCTCTAGGGTAGCTCCTAGAAGTCTAAAGAAAGCTACGGCCTCTGAAGAGAGAAGTGGAAATATACAAGTTTCCCTGGCAGCTAGCAGAGGAAGAAATGAGCCTCAGAAAAATGGGCCTGATGGAAAGGGTATATTTTGCGAAGTTGTAAGACCTACTGGAGATTTATGCTTTGCTTCACTGGAGAGTCTACAGGACATACCACTCACCAAGACCATCAGGAATATATCAATGAGGTGGCACCAGGATCACTAAACTCAGTGGAGAGTCTCCTCCAGAAGTCAGAGTTGATGGTAGGTGCTTTAGTCCATTTTGCATTGTCATAAAAAAATATCTGAGCCGGGCTCGGTGGCTCAGCCTGTAATCCCGCGCCTTTGGGAGGCTGAGGTGAGTGGATTGCCTGAGCCCGCGGGTTCGAGACCCGCCTGGGCAGCGAGACCTCATCTCTACAATAAATCAAAAAATCAGCTGGGCGTGGTAGCGCATGCCTGTAATTCCAGCTACTCGGAAGGCTGAGGCGGAAGGATCGCCAGAGCCCAGCAGGCCGAGGCTGCGGTGGCCGGGAGCAGCCACTGCACTCCAGTCTGGGCGACAAAGTGACACTCCAACTCAAAAAAAAAAAAAAAAAAATATCTGACCGGGCTCGGTGGCTCAGTCTGTAATCCCAGCACTTTGGAAGGCCGAGGTGAGTGGATTGCCTGAGCCCACAGATTCGAGACCAGCCCGGGCAACTTGGTGAGACCTCATCTCTACAATAAATCTCAAAAACTAGCCGGGCGTGGTGGTGTGCATCTGTAATTCTGGCTATTTGTAAAGCTGAGGCAGAAGGATCAACTAAACCCAGCAGGTTGAGGCTGCGGTGGCCATGAGCGTGACATTGCACTCTAGCCTGGGCAACAAGTGTGAGACTCCAACTCAAAAGAAAGAGAGAAAGAAATCTGAGGCTAGCAATTTATTTAAAATATTTATATTTATTTTGGCTCATGGTTCTGCATGATGTCGGCATCTGCTTAGCTTTTGGTGAGGCCTCAGGAAGATTTTACTCCTGGCAGAAGGCAAGGGGGAGGCAGCAGGTAAGTGGGGCATGCCACACAGCGAGAGCGAAAATAAGAGAGAGAAGGGAGGTGCTAGGCTCTTTTCAACAACCAACTCTCACCTGAACCAATAGAGGACTGAGAACTCACTCATTACCATGAGAATGACACCAAGACATTCATGAGGGATCCACCCCTATGATCGAGTTATTTCCCACTAGGCCTCACCTCCAACCCTGGGGATCTCATTCTTTTCTTTTTTTTTTAAGAGTTGGAGTCTCACTCCAGTGGCACTCTCACGGCCACCCCAGCGTTGACCTGCTGGACTCTGGGAATTCTTCTGCCTCAGCCTTCCAAGTAGCCAGAACTACAGGCCCAGCTAATTTATTTTTTATTGTAGAGACATGATCTCGTCAAATTGCCCAGGATGGTCTCGAACCCGCGGGCTCAGTCAGTCCACTCGCCTTGACCTCCCAAAGTGCTGGGATTACAGGTTGAACTGCCGAGCCCAGCCGGATCTCATTTCAACATAAGATTTGGAGGGGACAACCATCCAAACTATATCAGTAGGACAAGTGGTCATAGACTGGGCCTATTAACAATCATGAGAACAATCTTTCCCCCATCCTAATCTGGCCAGATGTTGATATTTGATTGCCTGAAGTTGGAGGTATAATTCCTGTAAAAATCAGAGAGGCTGGAGGGCTTTATCCCCAAGCAGTTGTGAAGATGGTTAATAAAGCAGAGTCTTTCTAGGGACAGCATAGGTAGGCAGCCTGCAAAGGTGCTGCTGAACATCTACAATCAGTGGGCAAGAGTTGGAGAGCAGGAATTTGAGGGTAATTCTCCAATAAAAAAAGGTCCTTGCTCTGCTCTCGGAACTTAGCCAGTTTTCAGAACTAAAACCTATTGACTGAAGAGTGACTGAACCTGCAGGAAGAAGGACCTTACAATACTAGAGTAAGAATTGCTCTTCTATCCTTTCTAAAGGAACCCATGACCATTTGCTTGGGGGACTGAACATTGGGGAAAGAGGAATACTCAGACATTTAGAGGTCTGTTGTGTACAGGGTCTAAAGTGACACCCAAAGCTCTGAAGCATCATCATGGCCCCACTAGTTAGAGTGGGGAGCTAATGAACCCAGGGAATAAATAGAGGCCTAGTTAATGTCTGGCTGCCAGTGGGCTCATGAGTCTGCAGACATGCCTAATGGTTGTTTCTCTGGTGTCTGAGTGCATTATTAGAACTGATATACTTAGCAGTTGGAGTAACTCACGCACTGGATTCTTGGATGTGGGATAAGCACTATCATGGTGGGGAAGGTCAAGTGGAAGCCTCTGAAACTCCCTCCCCTCCATGACCAAGAGTGTAAATCAAAATTAATATAACATTCTAGGGAAAAGTGGAGATTAGTGCTACAATTCAAGACCTAAAGCGTGCAGCAGTGGTAATTTCCATTGTATCTCCATTTAATTCATCAGTCTGGGTCCAGCCCAAACTTATGGATCCAGGAGAAAGACTATAGACGTAGCAAAATTCGATCAAGTAGTAACTCAATTGCCACTGTTGTACTGGTCACGTTTTCAGGGCTGGAGAAGTACACTAAGTTCTTAAGTACATAGTATATGGCTATTGATTTGGTAAAAAGACCATTTTCTATTGCAATCAGAAAAGAGGATTAGAAATAGTTCAGATTAATGTGGAATGGTTACCATTATTCATTTACAGTTTTGCCCCAGGGCTATGTTAAATCTCCGATCTCTATCATAATGTAATCTGAAGACATCTGAACCACATGGATATCCTGCAGATTATTACATAGGTCCATTCTATTAATGATATTGTGTTGATTTGACAGGACAAACAAGAGGTTGCTAGTATGGCGAAGGCCTTGGTAAGTACATATTTTCCAGAGATTGGGAAATAAACCCTATGAAGATTCAAGGACCTAGTTCACATTTATGACCCTATGGAGGGGTCCTATATGACCATCTCAAAAGGAGGGAAAATCTTGAACTTGGTTTACAGATGGGTCAGTTCAGTGAATTAGTGGAAACCAAAAATGGACAATGACGGCATTAAAGCCACTTGAAGGGGTAGCTTTGAAGTATAGCAATGAGCCGGGCTCAGTGGTTCAGCCTGTAATCCCAGCACTTTGGGAGGCTGAGATGAGTGGATTGCCTGAGCCCGCGGGTTCGAGACCCATCTGGGCAACTTGGTGAGACCTCATCTCTACAATAAATCAAAAAGTAGCCGGGCGTGGTAGTGCGTGCCTGTAATTCCAGCTACTTGGAAGGCTGAGGCGGAAGCATCTCCGGGAGCAGCCACTGCTCTCTAGCCTGGGCGACAGAGTGAGACTCTGACTCAAAAAAAAAAAAAGAAATATAGCAATGAATGGATATCTTCCTAATGGGCAAAGATGTAAGTGTTGCATCCAGTTGTCCACTAGAAGAGTGACGAATGGTCTGGCCAGTTGATCTAAGCATGAAAGGCAAAAACTGGGATATTAGAGACAAGGAGGCCTGGGGTAGAGGCATGTGGATGGACATATGGGAATGGGCCTTAAGTGTGAAAATGTTTATACACACACCAGAAAGCATCCACCACAGAAGAAGCCTGAACAACAAAAGGGACAAAATTGGGCAGGGTGTGGTGGCTCACATCTGTAATCCCAGCACTTTTGGGAGGTGGAGGTGAGAGGGTTACCTGAGGCCAGTGGTTGAAGACCAGCCTGGGTAACTTGATGAGACTTCATCTTTACAATAAATAAAAAAATTAGCAGGGTGTGGTAGTACACACCTGCAGTACTTGGGAAGTTGAGGTGGAAGGATTGCCTGAGCCCAGCAGGTCAAACCTGTGGTAGCTGTGAGTGTGCCACAGCATTCCAGCCTAGGCCAACTAAAAAAAATAAAGGACAAAATTACTCAACCAATTGATGTCATCTATTCGTCACCACCGGCCATCATGGCAGTAGCTCATGGGCATATGAGTGGAATGGCTATCATGGTAGAGATGAAAGCTGCCTACACATGGCCCCAAAATCATGGACTTCCAGGTACCGAGGCTTATGAAACCAGATATTGTACAATCTAGAAATATTGTACAATATATGGTTTCATAGAACTTGGAAGCTAAAGGCCCACCTGAAGTGTTGGCCTGAAGGTAATACTTTTCAAGAAAAATTACCATTATTCTAGATGCATTTTATGCACTGAATCAGAGAACTTTATATGGCATTATGCTCCCAATGGCAAGAATACATGGATCCTGGATTCACGATTAAAAGCAGGAATGTCCCCACTACCATTACTCTCAATACCCACGTGGGAAAACATTGCTTCCCATGCTTACAACTCTGGGCTTTGCAAGGTTAGAGGTCTTGGTCCCCAGAGGGAGTATCCTCTTGCTGGAGTACACAGCGAGGATCCCATTGAATTACAAGCAATCATTGCTCTTGGCACTTTGGACTCTCTGTTTAGAAACCAGGAGGCAAGAAAGAAGTCACTATCTTAGCAGGGGCAGTGGTCTCTAATCAGCAGATGGATGTAGGGCTGCTTTTGCACAGTGGGGAAAGGAGGAAGACATGTGGAAACCAGACAATTTACTTAGGTACCTCTTGGTACTTCCTTGTCCAATTATAACTGTAAACAGACATGTGCAGCAGTTCTGGCCTGAAAAGGGTATGGTTACCAGTGGGTTGGACCCCTCAGGGATAAAAGTTTGAGTCTTACTATCAGGTAAGCTGCCAAGACCTGTCGAAGTGATAGCTGAGTGAGGGAAATTTAGAATGCAGAGTGGAGGAGGACATGGTGATTACTACTTGCGGCTCCCAGACCAAATGTAGCAAGGCAAGGGCAATTCTTCCCATTAACCTCCTTTTAAGTTTCGCCTCAGGGTAAGAGACCCATGAACCGCAGAGGGGCTGCTCCAGTACAGAGAGTTATCAGAGTTTCATTTTCACTGTTTCTTGTCACAGAGCTTTATTTCCATCCTGTAGTGCTAATTTTTTTCAGAGTTCTTGCATAGGTGTCAGCTATTTTTATTTGCCTTAAAACTTTTAAGCCTCTGATTAAGCATATAAAATGTTCAAAAGTATATATGACTATAAAAAATACTTTAATGTAGCTTATTAAATTCAAAAAGGTGACTTGTTTGACCTCACACATTAATAGAAATCATAAGCCTAATTTTAAAATGATTAAGTAAATAATCTGAAATACCATTTTTTAAAATGGTCACTATCTGTTCTTCACTGCCAGTATCACCACATAAATGGTAGGTGTGATTTTCAGGTGATTGCTGTCAGTTAGAGTGATTATGTGGCAAACAAACCCAGCTGAAACCTGATAGAGTGTATTATAGATTGTTGACCATTTATTTTTGTACAGCTTTTTAAACATTGTTTTTTTCTTATTTGAGATGCACCAAAAACTCTGAGTTAATTAAAGCAGGTATCATTTTTTTTCCTGCCAAAAATGGAAGATCAAAGACACTTGGCAATTTTTCCTAATCACACACTAGAATGCTAAATAGCATTAGCTTTGGAACGCTGGACCATCCGACTCCAAATTTTTCCCTCCTCCCAACACTTTAGGTGGTCTCCCCTTTAAAGTAATATCCATGACCATCATACTAAGTGAATTATTACAGAAACAAAGAACTGAATATGGAATGCTCTCACTCATAAGCGGGGCCTGATCACTGGTCACACAAACACAATGGTGGGATCAGCAGATGCTGAACACTGCTGGCGAGGGAGGGAGGAGGGTGGGGGACATGTGGCATCACACTGGGCACCTGGGCCACTATCAGGGGGAGAGGAGGGCCAGCTAGAAGCCCATACTTCACCTGCATGCAATCTACTCATGTAGTAAATCCTCACTCGTACCCATAACTCTAAAATAAAATAAGATTAAAAAATTTAAAAAAGAAACTGAGAAAAGAAAGGGGAGGAAAAATAAATAAATAAATAAATAAATAAATAAATAAACAAACAAATAAAGTAACATCCATGAAATCCTTCAGGCAAAACACACAGTAAAGTCCTGACAAGAAGGGTCAATTTGTTTTATTTATAAATTCCAATGATTATCCATACCATTAAAAAACCCCACACCATGCCCTTAATGTTTTTCCAGGTTAAGTAGCCTGCATTAGATGCTCCACCATGTTGATTTTTCCTATTTTTAAAAATTACCTTTAGTTATATAAAAGATAAACAAGTGCAATGGAGAATAGGGAGAGAAGCAAATAGTATTAACTTTCAAATCAACATTCCAAATGAAAAGAAATGATTTTCTGTACACCTTTGGGCTTCTATTCTGTGATATGCAGCAGACCAGTGTTCAGCTTCATGCTGTTTTTCTGAAGCCCCTTTATTTATTTTTCATTAATCTGTCTCCCTTGTGTGCCTGGTGTTCAGTAATCTGCTCATCTCGCCCATGATCTATACTATAATCCATTGCTTCTCCCTTCATGCATTTTAATGAAACAATTTTTGTCTCCTTTACATAACTGCTGTCCTGATTTCATACTACAACATAACCATTTATTGTCGCATCATTGAAAGCAAATCTTTAAAGGAATACCTCAGAACAGTATTGATACAAACTTTTAATTTCTTTTTCTTTTTTTTTCAAGAGGGCTTTGTGAACTCAGCAGCATTTTCATCATTTAATTTTCAGTAGGCACTCAGGTTTGGGAATATTCCATGGGCACCCATCCAAGTGGGAAATACATTGACAATCAGAGTTCTTTGTCCCTTTCATGCCCCATCACTTAACGGGGTGCTCTGAATTCCTGTCGCCGCTGGACTGCCCTTCTGGGATGTAGCTGAAGAACACTAGAAGAACCATCAGGAAGTGTTTGCTGTTGCTGCTGTTTTGTTTCTGTCTTCCTGCTGGCTTTGTCTTGCTCCTCTATTTCCGCTGTGGCCTGGACTTGGACCTTCTCCTCTGCTCTGTCCACCAGTATTTGCACATTCCAGGCTTGTGTTTGTCTGCCTGGCTTCTGACCCCTCCTCTCTGATTCACTGCCTTGGTCTGACCCTGGTGTCCTAGATAACATCCCTCTCCTGACTATTCTTAGGAGAATAAAACTCCTTGGTCTGGACTTTTTCCACATCTTGCTTCAGCCTGCACCCATTTCTGGTCTTTTCCTTTCTTCTCAATCTTGCATTAGGGTCATTCATTCATTCATTCAACAACCATCTACTAAGTATCTAATATGTGTAGCTGATAGAAAGAGAAATAAGACATAGGCTCTACCCTTATAGAATCCACTGCTTAGAAGATAAACATTAGATCCCAAAAAAGATGGACCCACATTTCGTAGGACCTGAAGACTATACAAATTTGGAGAACTTGTTAAGAAAAGAATGTGGGCCGGGCTCGGTGGCTTAGCCTGTAATCCCAGTGCTTTGGGAGGCCGAGGTGAGTGAATTGCCTGAGCCCGCGGGTTCTAGACCCACCTGGGCAACTTGACGAGACCGCATCTCTACAATAAATCAAAAACTAGCTGGGCGTGGTAGCGCGCGCCTGTAGTTCCAGCTACTTGGAAGACTGAGGTGGAAGGATTGCCGAGCCCAACAGGTCGAGGCTGCAGTGGCCAGGAGCGGCCACTGCACTCCAGTCTGGGAGACAGAGTGAGACTCCAACTCAAAAAAAAAAAAAAAAAAAGAAAAGAATGCAAAATTATGAAAAAATATTTAGATAAGGGCCTTGAAAAGGGTCTAAGCAAGCAAAAGCCCTAAAATTCCATTGGTTTCACAGTGAATTCACCTGTGTGGATAAACAATTTTAAAAGGGAGTAAAGTTATGGGGTAGAAATATGCAGGGAGTATTATGAAGGCCCCAAGGAAGGGCAACTAACCCACCATATTGTGTCAGGAATGGCTTCCTGGAAGAGGTCACTGTCATTAGAGTTTTTTTTTTTTGAGTCAAGTTCTTACTCTGTCACCCAGACTGGAGTGTGGTGGATTGATCACGGCTCACTGCAGCCTTGAACTCTTGGGCTAAGGATATCCTCTTGTCTCAGCCTCATGAGTAGCTGGGACTTCAGGCGCACGCCAACATGCTCACCTACTTTTTAATTTTTTTTTGCTGAAACAAGGCCTTGCTATGTTGCCTAGGCTAGTCTTGAACCTCTGGGGCTCAAGCAATTCTCCCACCTCAGTTTCCCAAACTGCTGGGATTACAGGTGTGAGCCACTATGCCCGACCCGTGATCAGTTTTAAAGTCTTGGTACTCTTTAACTATATGAAGGAGAGAAAAAAGGAGAAGGTAGGCAGAATGTTCTAAACAGAACGTCTAGCATATAGATGAAGACCACAACAGTAAGTCCCGCATGCTGTCAGCAGTTCTATTTTGCTTAAGTGTAAAGGATATGAAAGAACGGAACAGGGAGATTGGAGAAGCAAGTTGAGATTAAAGTACTGAGAGTCTTTGTGCCACAATAAAAATATTGGATATTATTCTATTGCTTAGATTTTCATCTCAGATAAACCACCCTGGCAGGAAAATATGCAAGCATGGAGATCAGTTCAGAGATATGGCAGTTGTTCAGGCAAGAAGTGACAGAGTTATGAACTAACATCATGATAGCAGGAATAGAGAGAAGAGATGGTTTAAGAAATGTGTAGATTAAATGTCGGGTTGATGAAAAGTAGAGAGGAATTCTCCAGGCTTTCTAGCTTGAGTGAGTGAGTGGATGGTAGAAACATCCAGTGAAAAATGGGTAGAGAAGAAAGATGGTTCGAGGAAAGACAGTATGTTTAGTTTTAAGGCAACTCAGTGGAAGTGTTCTTTCAGAGAACTGATACATCTGAGTCTAAAGGTGGGGAGAAATCTGGGCAGGAGGTACAGATTTAAAAAAATCACATAGGTAGTAGTTGAAGATAAGGGAAGGAATGACTAATTCAGGGGAGGTGTTGAGAGAGAGAAGTGCAGGAACCAGGATGGCAACATGGAAAGGAAACTTGGAAATTCCTGGAAAGGTGCCAGCAAAAAACAGAGATGTGAGGCAGTGGGAGAGTCCCAGTGTCACAGCAAACGAGTAAAAAAATTCAATATGCCAAATGCTACAACCTTGCCATAAAAAGATTGAAAAATGGCCATTGGGTGTGTTCATAGGAATTAATTGGAGACTAGAATAAGAGTGCTTGGAGAGCAGGGATGGGAATGGAGCAGGCGTTACTAGATTGAGGAGTGGAGGGAACATGAGGAAGTAGTGACACGAATATGGGACACCATAAGGACATTTTTGGGTGAGAAAGATTTGAAAGCTATTGAGCATTAGCCAAGTGGTTGGAATCTAAGAGATTCTTTGTAAATTTAGGTGGGAGATGCTTGAGCATTGTTATAGCCTAAGTGGTTAAATATTTAGAAGATGGAATGAGAGGTGGGCTGGAACAAGGTCCTGTTATCTGTGACTTGGCTGTCTGTTGTCCCTGGGAACCCGAACTCCTAATCCTTTTGCTCCTTCTAGAAGATTAAATTTGTCCCTTTCCAAGGCGACTGGTATACCTTTGGCTGCTGGTTGGTCTTAATAATCTTTTATGTTTGTTGTCAAGTCTGAAGTTTGGTGATTGATTTATTGATGGCCCAAAGAAACATAGGTGCATTTGTCAGTCTAGAGTGGTGTCTTGAGACAGGTTACCATGGAAAGAGAACAAGGGAAAGAATAAAACATGAAAAGAAATTATCCTTACCCTCTGATGTCCCTCTCTATTCTGTAATTCTTGTCCCCTTGTTGACGTGCCCTGGCAGGGAGCTATTTGCTTCAAAGGGAATAACATTATTTGGGGGTAGAAAAAGATCAGGTAATGGGAAGTTAGCTATTGCTTCTGGAAACCTGTGATTTAGCACATTACTAAAACTGCTGGTAGCCATTCTAGAGGTAAGGGAGATTAAAAGCTATGTCCCAGAGGCCATTTCAAAGCTGTGAAACTGAGATCCCGGCTTGCTAGCAGCTGAGAGCACAGAAGTTAGACTCTGCCAGTAAATGTAAAAATGCTTTATAAACTGGAATATGCTCTGCCAATGCCAGTTATTACCATCATTTCAGAATGAATGTATGTAGAAATATTTGCCTGAAGACCCCACAGAACACAAAATGAAGCAACAGTGATTCAAAGGCAATTGTATTCATTTTTAAAGCATATGTTTTATTGCAGCATGGGAAACTAAACCTCATTTTCTGCTTAATGCCCACTTGACAGACTTGGTGGAATAAAAAGTCACCTAGCTTCTCTTATGCACTGCATAAGGGTGTGCTGAAGCAGGACTGTTAGCCAGTAACCACAACACAGAATGAAAAGCACTTAGCCACCATGCCTCCTCAACTGTTGTGTGAATAATAAACATCCAATAAAAACCACAGGCACTGAGACCTATTAGTATTAGTGTTAGAAAGACCTTCACTCATTTTGGGAAGAAAAAATAGATTATGTAGTTATTATCAGGGGAATGACGAGCTATGTGCAAATAAAAAAGAAAAAGTACGTTAGGATTCATGGCGGGTAACATTTACCATTAGTGCTCAAAGATGCACTGAAATTAAAACAGGCACATTAAAAGAAAAAAGAGAAGAAGCAAAACAGAAATGTTGTCTTGTGTGATCTGATTTTTTTTTAGAAACAAGAAAAGCCCTTTCTTTTCCCAAACCCTATCACACATATCTTACTGACATCTGAATATATGTGGAGACAACTTTTTTTTTTCCCCTCCAGTTTAAGGTTTTACTCCTGGTTAAAACACAAATTCCTGGGAAAGGTGGCATTTAAAATTCTCATCATTTCTTGCTCATGAATGAGTATGAATGAGTGTCTGGCACCTTTTTTGAAGCAGGAGGATGGTTCTTAAGTGGAAGTGGGAGGGAGAAAGGTGAGAAGAGGCGCGGAGGACCAGCCCCTGCAAAGAGAATTAGGAGGTCCCTTAGAAGGTGGGGCAGCGTCGGCGAATATTCTGGGAGAATAGAAGGGAAGAAAGAGACTGGACTCTGTCTAGTGCAGAAGCCGATTCTGTAGTAGGGAGAGACATTAAAAGAAAGCAAGATGGAGACATAGACATAAAGAGGAAGAAAGAGAAAGAAAGAAAGTGGACAACTGTTCAGTGAAATGAGCAGAAGCCATTTATTGGGAACAAACGTGAATCTTTTATCCCAAATTTTCACATGTCAAATCACAAGACTTTCACGTGGGCACAAAGCCAGGTAGGTGAGGGGCGTCCCCCACCCACCAGGTGTTTCCTTAGGAATGAGGAAGGACGATCTTAATCAAATCACAAGAGTTTACATGAACACAAAGCCAGGTGGGTGGGGGGGGCATCCCTG